>NC_045436.1:112866647-113166647 GCF_002776525.5 Piliocolobus tephrosceles | reverse complement strand
CTACTGCTTGGAGTTTCCACCCATCTTTTTTTCTTAAACCATACCTGTAATACTACCTTCATTGACCCCTCTCAAAGCATTAAGCTTAACGAAAGCATCTCCCTTTTGTAACACATTCTTGATTCCCCAGTCAATATAATATTTAATTAAATAACATAAATGCAGTGATAAGCATACTGGACACAAATAGATTTGGGATACACATGTTTTTTTGTTTGTTTTTGAGACAGAGTTTTGCTCTGTCACCCAGGCTGGAGAGCAGTGGCACCATCTTGGCTCACTGCAACCTCTACCTCTTGGGTTCTGGCGATTCTTATGCCTCAGCCTCCCAAGTAACTGGGATTATAGGTGCCCACGACCACACCTGGCTAATCTTTGTGTTTTTGGTAGAGACAAGGTTTCATCATGTTGGCCAGTCTAGTCTTGAACTCCTGGCCTCAAGTGATCTGCCCACCTCTGCCTTCCAAAGTGTGGAGATTACAGGCGTGAGCCACTGGGTCAGGCCTACATTTGACTTTTGAAATTAAAGACCTTACTGATGGGTGCTGAAGAGTATGATGAACTAGAGAGCAGCCTATCCACAGTACCCAGACACTTAGAGGGGTGTGGACCGTGGTCATTGTGTTTTGTGGGGGCCATGTAGTGCTTTGTTGGTCACACACATTACCTACATGGAGGTGGATTTAGAGAGAATCCACTGCATTACATTATGTATGTTTTTTAGGGGAAGACACAAGGTGAGAGGAACTCTACTCTTAGGACATTTCTGGCTCTTCAGTCCACCACCTGGTAAAAGTAGGAAGGGTAACTGGATGTGCTTCTCTCAGTTTTGCCTTTCTTCCATGAGGAGCAAGACGGCCCATGGGAAGCACAATTTCTCCTTGCTTCCCTTTTCTAGAGGGGAGGACTGTCCTGGTCCAGCCCTGCAGGGGACTGGGTGAAAGTCTCTGCCAGTTTCTGGATATCAGTTAGCAAGTCCTCTTGGACCTAAAGCCATGTCGTCTATCATGGCTGCTATTAGCAGTGAAGGGGATATTTTGGCTATTGTCTTTGCTCTCCGTATTGTTTTTCAGGTTGCTCAGAACTTGGGTTGGGGAGCGAGAGGAATGTTGTATGTAGGGATCTGTGATATAATAAATATACTTGGTCTTTGTCCCCAGTTACTGACACAGGGCTCCTAAAACCCTTGGGATTTCCTGAGTGACAGGAATGCTTTTTGTTATTCATAAGGAGCCCCTTTTAGTCACTGGAGAGTTTATGCTAATGAGGTGCTCAGGTTGGGGCCCCTAGATTGTCTTAGAATGTGGCTGGTCACCAGAAAGACCAAGTGATTAGAGGGTTAGAATGTTCAGTCCCACTCAGTGTGACCTCTCAGAGGGGACAGAGGGAAGCATGGCTGGAGATTAAAAATTCTTGAACATATACTTGATGAACGTCCAGGTTGATGAACACGTCCAGGTGCTGCAGGATGCAAGCGACACTAACTCCCCCTCACCAGATAATCTCTCCTTTCCTTTAGAGCAAAATTTTTTGAAAGAGGCATTCATACTCACTCAGTCTTTTTCTCTCCAAACAGCAATCAGGCTCTTATCTCTACCACTCCACCGAACCTGACCTTAGCCAAGGTCACCATTGACCTCTATGTTACTTAATCAGCTCTCAGGGATCACCATACTTGATGTATACATAGTAGCAATTGATGTAATTGATTATGTCCTCTTTCTCCTAACACTTTCTTTACTTGGCTTCTGGAACATCCCTTTCATGGACCTCTCCGTAGTCATCTTTTACTGGCCACTCTTTACCTTTTAGCCTTGAAGTACTTTGGTCTTTGATGTCTTTTCAGCACATTTACTCATCTGTATATGGTTAATTCAATATTTGCCCTTGGATGTATAAATGGAATCTCAGACTAGACAAACCCAAAACTGAACTCTTGTTTTCTCCCCTAAACTTATTCCTACTTCTGTCTTCCCCAGTTCAGTAAATAGGAACCCCATCTTTCCAGTTTTTTTCTGGAACAATAATTGCAATCTGCCAGCAAATGGTAATGGTTTTACTTCTGAAATGTATCCAGAATCTCACCTTCTCCACTACTACCAGTCTATTCCAAGATTCCATCACCTCTTGCCTGGATTATTGCAATAGCTTACTAACTGGTCTCGTGACCTCCACCCAAACCCCCCTCTCTCAAGTCTGTTTGTCACATAGTAGCTGACATAATCCTTTTAAAAACGTAAGTCAAGTCATGTCATTCCAGTGCTTGAGATTCTCCAATTGCTTATTTTTCTGAGAAAAATCCAAAGTCCTTACAACTGCCTTCAAAGTACTATATGATTAGGTCGCTGTCACCTCTCAAGCCTCATCCTCTGCTGTTCTACTCTTTAATTACTCCTCTCCATGGGACTTTGTATTCTTCAAACATGCTCAGCACGCTCCCAGCTCAGGTCTTTGCACATGCCATTCTTTTCTGTCTGTTATCTGCATGACTTGACGTTTACATGGTTTGACCCCTTTCTTCTTTTGGGTCTTTGGTCAAATATTACTTTAATAGAGACAACTTCTCTGTATAAATAAAATGCTCCCTACCATCACTCTCCATCCCTCCTGTCCTATTTTGCTTTCTCTATATCACTTATAATCACCTGGTATATGTTTGTTTACTATCTGTCTCTCCTATTCAATTGTATACTCTATGAGGACAGGGGCTTAACTTTATTTATGTTTCAATTCTAATGCCTGGCACACAGTTGGTGCTTGCTGGATATTTGTTGAATTAATGGATGGATAAATTAATATGAGTGTTATGAATAAAAGGCACAGGGGCTATGAATAAAAAGTAGGCTCAGGGGACAGCCTGTGGGGATGCCTCCCCGAGGAAGGCACATGTATGTTGAGACATGAAGGGGATAAGGAAATGGTGACAGCATTGCCGTCAGGTGGAACAGCTCAAGCAAAGGCCTAATGGCTGGAGGGAGCAGCATGAATTCACAGAAGTGAGAGAAGGCCATATTGGCTGAAGCTCAGAGAGTAAAAAAGGGTGGTGGGTCCCAAAGAACCTGGAGAGCTAGGCCATGCAGAGCCTTAGAGGTTGTGTCAAGATTTAAGTCTTTATTGGAGGAATAGCAAGAAGCTGTTGAACACAAAAGCTTGTTCATGAATGTCCATAGCAGCATTGTCCTTAAGAGGCATAAAGTGGCAACAGCCCAAATGTCCATCACCTGCATATGTTTGTGAACGGATAAACAAAAAGTGGTCTATGTAGACAATGGAATATTGGCCACAAAAAGAAATAAACTACTAATACGTGCTACAACATGGATGGGCCTTGAAAACATTATGCTGAGAGAAGCCAGACACAAAAGACTACATGTTGCATGGTTCCATTCAGATGAAATATCCAGTATAGACAAATCTACAGAGACAGAAAAGTAGGTTAGTTGTTGACAGGAAGGAACAAGGGAAGTGGGGAAATGGTGATTATTAATGGCTATGGGGTTTCTTTCAGGGAAATAAAAACGTTCTGGAATCAGATAGTGGTGGTGGTTGCACAACTTTGTGAATGTAAAAGGGTACTCAAACACTTTTGAAGTGGTAAATTTTATGAATTTCATGGTGGATGAATTATATTTCAATTTTTATAAAGAAGCTATTGATGGTGGTGAAGGGTGGCTGATTTGATATGTCCAGAGTTACATTTTGAAATGACTGCTTGGGCTGCAGTGTAGGGAGTGGATTGGGGGTTGAAGGTTGGGGGAGCTATAGGAGTTGATGATGCAGAGACACTAGCATTTTGCAGCAGTCCAGAGGGAAGGAGACAGTTACAATCTGCCAGACTTTAACTGAGCTGGATTTTAGGAATGATAGAGAAGTCAAGGATGACTCCTACTTGTCAAGGTTGCCTGAGGCTTTGGTAGACTTCAAGCACAGTAATTTGGGCTTTTACCCAGTACATGTTTTAATAAATGGTACTCAAAATTTTAAAAATCAACTTATAATGGTAAAATGCTATATAAGTTTTAATTATTATAACTAATCACGATATACTTGTCTTTATGATATTGGTAATGAGAATGTGCTCTTTGAAAAATTGAAATATAATTTGTATGTGAGCTTGCAAGAGACTGTCAGAAATACTTGCTTTGGCCAGGCGTGGTGGCTCACGCCTGTAATCCCAGCACTTTGGGAGGCCAAGGCAGGCGGATCACGAGGTCAGGAGATCGAGACCATCCTGGCTAACAAGGTGAAACCCCATCTCTACTAAAAATACAGAAAATTAGCCAGGCGTGGTAGTGGGTGCCTGTGGTCTCAGCTACTCGGGAGGCTGAGGCAGGAGAATGGTGTGAACCTAGGAGGCGGAGCTTGCAGTGAGCCGCTACTGCACTCAAGCCTGGGCACCACTCCACTCCAGCCACTGCACTCCAGCCTGGGTGACAGAACAAGACTCCGTCTCAAAAACAAAAAACAAAAACAAAACAAAACAAAAAAACCAAATACTTGCTTTATGATTTCCTTTTGCCTCCAAAACTGTTTGAAATCCATTTGGATTCATTGTGTCTCATATTGTAATTCTTTAATGATCTTATTATCTTTAGTTCCAAGAAGACTTCTGTGTCAAATGCAAGCCAATGGCTTTATGAAGAAAAGCCACATAAAATGGATTTGCTCCATGAAAACGGTCCTCGTCCTGGTCTTCAGGAAAATGTTCACAGAGCAGTTAATGACTTCTGCAACTGGGTTACTACTTTTGTAAGTTAGTGGTAATACTTAAACCTGCTTTTAAATGTCAAGCTCAAAGTTGCTTTTATTAAAAAACAGTATTGGATAAAATCTAAGTCAAATCCTCAAAGTCATAAAGGAATCATTTTCTTCTATTATATATAAATAGAAATATTTCTGGTAGATGAAATTTCTGGAAAGTTTGCAAACTTGTGGCTAATTTGAATGTTTATGTTTACATCTCACATCATTGCAGTTGTTTCATATTTTTATTTTCCATTTTAATGTCAGGACTTTCTTTTCTCTCTTTCACTCCTTCAACTCATTTTTCTCAGTTAGATTTATCTAGAAGTACTCTGGCAGGTACTCCTTGGTTATAACCTTCATACAAAAATGTTCTAACATGCCAGGCATGGTGGCTCATGCCTGTAATCCCAGCACTTTTGGAGACTGAGGCGGGTGGATCGCTTGAGCGATAATACCAGCCTGGGCAATATGGCAAAACCTTGTCTCTCTTGTATTTTTGTAAAAAATATAAAAGGCCGGGTGCAGTGGCTCACGCCTGTAATCCTAGCACTTTGGGAGTCCAAGGTGGGTGGATCATGAGGTCAGGAGTTCAAGATCAGCCTGACCAACATGGTGAAACCCCATCTCTACTAAAAATATAAAAAAATTAGCCGGGTGTGGTGGGCACCTATAATCCCAACTACTCAGGAAGTTGAGGCAGGAGAATTGTTTGAACCCAGAGGCAGAGGTTGCAGTGAGCAGAGATTGCACCACTGCACTCCAGCCTGGGCAACAGGGTGAGACTCCGTCTTAAAAAAATAAAAATAAATAAATAAATAAAAATTAGCTAGGCATGGTGGTGTGCCCCTCCCACGCAGGAGGCTGAGGTGGGAGGATTACTAGAGCCTGGGAAATCGAGGCTGCAGTGAGCTGTCATCATGCCACTGCACTCCTGCATGGGCAACAAAGCAAGACCCTGTCCCAAAAAAAAAAAAAAAAAAAAAAAAAAAAAAATCTGACATAAAGAGACTTTTGACTCAGTTATCAAGGTCTTCCCTTGTGTTCCTTCCAAGACCTATGTAGTTACCTATTCCTGTTCCTGAGTCTCTGTAGATGTCTAAATACCTGATGCTTTTCTTGGATTTAAGGTTTTAGGATTTGCCCCCACCCCATCTTTTGAGTGTTAGTTTTAGTCAATGTATTTTTTTAGTACTTTTAAACATCAGGCTACTTACTTCATTGGCAAGTGACTGAAATATAATTCAGATTGGTTTAAGAGAGAAAAGGGAAGCATCCAGATATAGTAGGAACTTCAGGCACAGCTTGATCCAGGTGCTGAAATATTTTTAGATGTTGTTCCTATCTCTTGGTTGTTGTAAGATGGACTTCCTTCTCAATCAATATTTCCCCAAGAAATGGCAACAGTAGTCACTAAAATTTCCAAGCTTATATCCTATAAGCGAGCAACCTAAGTGTGAAGACAGCAATGCTTTTCCATTAGGGAAAAGTCCAGGGATTACTCTCACTGGACAAACTTGGGGCACATGCTTGTGCTTGAACTAACCATTATGATTAAGGAGATGGAATATGCTTATTGGCTAGGCCAGGATGCACACCTAACCCTGAAGCCAAGAGTGGGGGTGTCCAGCCCAACTGCAACAGAGTGAGAGTGAGGGACAGAGACTCCTCAGATGGTGACTGGGGCGGGGATGCTGGACGAAGCAGACGAGGCCCAATATGCCTGGTATCCAAATCACTGCTTGTCCATAATCTGTTCAGAGTGGATTGCCTGATTTCCAGAGTCCACTTCTCCTATTCCTGCTGCTGGAGGCGATTCCTGTCTCAAGGCAGGAAACTTAAGGAATCTTAGAATAAGAGCTTAGCTTCTCTGGTAACTGCCTTTAGTTTCAGACCCGGTGACCAAGCTCCCATCTTTACTGACATCCCACAAGCTAGGTCCCTGTCTCATCACCCTGTGGGCTTTTCTTCACAGCACTGGCTTGTGCTTTTCCTTCCATGCTGTTTGTTTATTTTTCACCTCATTGATTCTGCTTGCTTTATTTCTGCTTCATTATTACTTTAGCCTCCTTTTGCCTGTACTTGTCCCTTTATGTCCCTGACTCTGTTTCATGACTCCTCTCTATAAATTTTACTCCAGTCACAGTGCCAGCTGCTGGTGCCTTCGTTCTCTGTGTTTTCCAGTTTGTATTTTCCAGTGTGAGATTCTATTGAGTCTAAGATCTTTTAGCCTTGAGCCATATCATAGGTAAACGCTCAGCATACAGATTAGCTGCTCTTAATGTGCCCATCTCTACTCCCACCAGCTGTAGCTGAGGGAAGGAAATGGTGAAGGTTGTTCTGTGTACAGAACGCGGCTGACTAAAACCACCTCCTTCAGCAGGAGCTGTGAACCTGGCAGCTTCCCTTATACAGAGTTATGGGCAGAGAAAACACTGCCATATCTACACAAGTCTGGAAAATACTTCTAGAGATGCCACCACTATAAAGTGCTGAAGAAGTTTGCTATTGATCAAACTGAATTTCCCTCAGGCTCATGATTTCCCTCAGGGACTCACTGCTTCTTGCAAAGTCCTAAGCTGTCTTTTAATGACAAAGCCCTCCAAATCCCAAACACTTCTTGTCGTCAATAAATGCTGACTGAGCATTTTCCACCTCTCCCCAAACTACCTCTTTCCCCAGCAGTGGCCAACTACCTCCCTTAGATTAAAGAAGAAAGCAAGGAGCATTTCACCGATTGCCCTCAATTCATGCATTGTGATATTCTTCCAGGGAATTTCAGACATTGATGAAGAGTTCATCTTGAAACAGTTTGACATTGACTATGAGACCAAACCAAGCCATGGTGTGCTCCACACGATGAAGCCAAATCAGGTTGCTCTGGAGCTAAAGCGTAGTGTGGGGCTCAGTAAACTGCAGGAGCCGAAGTTCTTCCAGAAACCAGGCTATGAGAGGAAACTCCAGAAACCACAGGTAATTGCAGAAGGGGACCAGACAGAAAATCAAAGAAAATTAAGTTGTATTGAAGTCTTAAAGTTGTTGAATTCTGGTGTGTCATGGGTACTGGTTTTTTAAAGTAGAATTCTTGAATTTTTTTCATGATTAATATTTGTTAAACAAATGCATGTTTAATACCTATAATAAAGTCAGTTATACAAATGAGGCATATCATTTGGGATTATTTTTAATACCTGAATAGTCATTTTCAGAGATAATTTGTTAGATGTTTTATATGTTGAAATACTAAAAGTCGGTAGAAATAAAATGAATGGTTATTATTGCAAGAGCAAAATGCTGCAATTAATTATTGTGAATGCTGTTAATATTATGTCCAAAGAATTCTTGGATTTTTGCTGGAGTCTTATTGACCACAAACCATCATTCTTGACCACATGCTTGCCTAATGATTAACAGGTTTCCTCAGCACCAAGTTTCTGTAAAGATGGAAGAACAAGGTAACAGAAAGGAGAAATAACATGCCATGTTCCAAAGGGAAGTACTATGGGCCCCTAAACTACTATTTACTTTTCTACACAGTGTGTCACTGCAAATATATATACACAAGTCAAGTTATGTGAGTCAACAGCAGATTTAAGTGCCTAAGTTGGAGGGGAGAGCCCTTCCCTGAAAGTGAAAAACAATATTTTATCTCTAATTGTCTTCTGCCTTTTACACATAAACTTTGATATTATACTTCCAATATTTGGGACATATTAATTTTGTCTTTACAGTTGAACACATTTGCCAACTTATTTCGACACACATTATGTTTCTATCCTTGACTCCATTGCTTAACATTTATGAAAACTATGCATTTCATCATGAATATCAGCACTTTTATTTTTCCATTTTCCTTTCATCTTTCTAAAAGGTAAAATGCAAAATGGTATTAGACAGGTAAGTTATGTCCATCACACCTGAGGCCTGAACCACTGTTTGTCCTGATTCTGGGCTGAATAAAATTGCTCAATTCCCAGTATGTAGAAATAATTATGCAAACACTGCTTTATAAACCATGGAAGTTATTGCCAAAATTGAGCCTTTGACTGGCAAATGGAGCCTTTGACTGGCAAATGGAGTTGAAAATATGTTTCCACATAGTATCTTTTTTCTTCTGACTCGAAGACTTCTTTGAACATTCCTTCCAGTGTGGATCTGCTGGTGATGAATTCTTTCAGCTTTTGTATGTCTGAAGACACCTTGTTCTGCCTCATTTAAAAAGATTCAGTGGTCACCTGTTGTCTGTTATCTGTAGGGGTTATGTTTCAAGATCCTCCAATAGATGCTGAAACTTTGGGTAGTACTAACTCCTATACATACTGTTTTTTGATCTGATAACAGGCGGTTATGAGTGACTAAGGGTGGGTAGTGTGTACAGTGTGGATACTCTGGACAAAGAGATGATCATATCCCTGGAGGAGTGGAACAAGGATGGCTTGAGATTTCATCATGCTACTGAGAATGGCACACAATTTGAAACTTATGAATTGTTTATTTCTAGAATTTTCCATTTAGTACTTCAGACCATGGTTGACCACAGGTAACTGAAAATGCAGAAAGCAAAATCATGGATAAGGAGGAATTTTGTATTTTGTGGGAAAAGAATTCTAGTTCAAAGTTAATTCACAGTTTTAAAAATTTCAGTAAAGATATTGCTTTCCTGTCTTCTTGGTTGTACTGTTTCTAGGAGAAATCTTACATCATCCTCATCTTTGTTTTTTTGGGATGTGCTTTTTCCTTGGATGCTTTTAATATTTTCTCTTTGTCACTGGTTTTGAGCATTTTGATTATCATAAACCTTGGTGTATCTTTCTTCATGTTTCATGTACTTGTGGCTTGTTGAGCCTCTTGGATTTGGGGGCCTATAGTTTTAATTAAATTTGGAAAATTTTGGACCGTATTTCTTTAAACTTTTTTTGTTGTTGTTTTTCAATCCCTTCCCAGAACTCTGATTACCTGTAATTAGGCCACTTGAAGTTGTTTTACAGCTTACCACTGCTCTGGTCAGCTTTTTAAATTCTCTTTTCTTTTTGTGTTTCTATGGCTATGTCTTTAAATTCTCTATTTTTTTTTCCCTGCAATGTCTAATCTTCCGTTAATCCCATCTAGTATTTTTTTAGAATCTCATGTGTTACAATTTTTATCTCTAAAAGTTTAGCTTAAGTCTCTTTAATTTATATCTTCCATGTCTCAACTTCACCTTTTGCGCACAAAAAAACATAGTTACAACAATTGCTGTGATGTCATTGTTTACGGATTCTAACGTCTTCATCAGTTCTGTGTCAGTTTCCATTAGGTGATTTGTCTCCTCATTGTGGGTCATACTTTCTTGCATCTCTGTGTGCCTGGTAGTCTTCGATGGATGCTAGGCAGTGTTACTTTTATCTTACTGGGTGTTGAGTATTTGTATTCCTATAAATATTCTTGAACTTTGTTCTGGGATGTAACCAAGTTAGTTGGAAGTTTGATCCTTTTGAGCTTTGCTTTTAAGATTTGTTGGGGTTGGGTGCGGTGGTTTATGACTATAATCCCAGCATTTTGGGAGGCCAAGGCAGAAGTATCACTTGAAGCCAGGAGTTCGAGACCAGCTCGGGCAACATAGTGAGACCCCATCTCTACAAAAAAAATTTAGAAAAGAAATTAGCTGCTTGTGGTGGCATGTACATGTAGTCCCAGCCACTTGGGAGGCTGAGGCAGAGGATTACTTAAGCCTAGGAGTTCAAGGCTATAGTGAGCTATGATTGTGTCACTCTACTCCAGTCCGGGTGACAGAGTGAGATTTTTGTTTCTATTAAAAAAAAATTTGTTGGGAAAGATCAAAGTAATGTAGGGTAATTATTCCCTACTATTGAGGCAAGACCCTTCTGTGTGTTCTGCCTAGTGTCCTGTGGATCTTTAGGTTTTCCAGGAGGAGGAGGGCACTGCTCCTGGCCCTGTGAAACTGCTGGACACTTTGCCCTCTTTTCCTTTTGGTTGGTTCTTTCCCTGACCGTGGGTAGTTTCCTCCCACACATGCACAAAGGGGTACCCTCTGAAATCTCCTGGAGTTCTCTCTCTGTGCAGCTCTTTCTTTTCTGATACTCTGTGCTGCAAACTTTCTCTGCTTTGATCTGTCTGGACTCTTGGTCCTGTCATCTCAATTCAGAGAGTCCATTGGGCTCCTCCTGGGCTCTGCCTGAAGGCAGTGAGCTAGGGCAGTCGTGGGGCTTATCTTGTTTGTCTCTCAAAGATCACTGTCCTTGGTTACCCCATGTCTTGTGTCTGGCATAGTATTAATTCATGTATTTTTTCTTGTTTTTTTGATTGTTGAAGGTGGCAGGGTAAATCTGGTGCCTATTCTGGAAGTCCCTGTCTTTATTTTCTGGGCGGCCCTGTCTTTATTTTCTGACTCCACAAACCCTCAGGCCTTCTTTTGGTCTTTGGTGTATGAGCTTTCCTGCCACCTTAGCTTTGCTCATAGTATTCTCGCTTCCCGGAGTGCCCCTCCTCTCCAAGTCCATAGGTTCTATCTTCCTTTAGACCCAGGAAATATGCTGATTTTCCATGGAGCTTTTCTAGGTCCTTTGGTTGACATTAATTTGTTCTTATTCTAATCTCTCACAGCAATCTGTGCCTCTATTTTATATATCTTTTTTTGCCCTCTATATTAATTTATCAATTTGTGTATGCATTTATTCAAAAACAGTAGTAGGTTTCTGAGCACCTACCACTATGTGTCCAAAAGTGCTGGGAACAAATGAAGCAAAAATGGAGGACTGCCTCCTGCACTTATGGAGATTACAGCCTAGTGGGGTCAACAGGTAAATGATTATAGCGAAATGATGTCATGGTGTGTTCAGGACATAGGAAGAGGTAATCAATCCCATCAAGCACAGAGTGAGGGCATGTTTATGAAGGTATCACAGAAGGAATTATGTTCATCTTGAGTCTGGAAAGATCACCAGTTACCCAACAACATAACGTATTCCAGAATTCAAGTTCTTCAGTGTGGCAGTAATGTAGATTCCATTCCCCTCCTTCTCCCCTTTCTTCCCCAATCTGTTTTCTTCCCTCTTTCATTTCAGTGGTTCATATCTGAGGGCAATGTGCCCCCTTTCCCCCACCTCAGGGATATTTGGCAATATCTAGAGATGACATTTTTGGTTGTCACCACTTGGGGGATGCTATTAGAATCCAGTGAGTAGAAGCCAGGAATGCTGCTAAACATCCTGTGATGCATGGAACACACACACTCACACACACACACACACACCCCTCCCCTACATACAATGAGTTCTCCAGTACCAAATGTCAATAGTGCCAAAGTTAAGAAACATGACTTTCATTCAGCAAATACTTATTAAGCACCCATATGTCCTAAGTATTGTTTAGATGCCAGGGAGATGTAGCTGGGAATAATTTCCGAAGCTTATATTTTAGAGGACGAGAAGAGAGACAGACAAATGATCAGAAAATATATAGCATAGAAATGGTGATGAGGGTCATTAAGTAAAGTGGAGCAGAGAAAGAAGGCAAAGAGTGTTGGGAGGGGGGAATTCTTTTTTTTTTTTTTTTTTTTTTTGGAGACAGAGGCTCACTCTGTCACCTAGGCTGGAGTGCAGTGGCCTGATCCCAGGTCACTGCAACCTCCGCCTCCTGGGTTCAAGCGATTCTCCTGCCTCAGCCCCCGGAGTGGCTGGGACTACAGGCATGAGCCACCACGCCCAGCTAACTTTGTGTATTTACTAGAGACAGGGTTTCACCATGTTAGCCAGGCTGATCTCAAACTCCCGACCTCAGGTGATCCGCCCACTTCGGCCTCCCAAAGTGCTGGGATTTCAGGCGTGAGCCACCGCGCCCGGCCCGGGGTTACCCTTTTTTAAATTGGATGGCCAGGGAAGATGCCACTGAAAAGATGACATGAAATAGGTAAAAGAGGAAGCCATGGGTGTGTCTTGGGGAAAAACATTATAGTAAAGGGAACAGTGTGTGTAGAGGCACTGAGGCAGAAGCATGACAGGGGTGCTCTGGAAATAGCAAGGCAGTCTGTATGCTCGGAGCGGAGAGATCACAATGCTGAATCCAGCGCTGGAAGAGATTTCCCTCCTGTCTACTCTGTCCCATTCTCTCTGTCTTAGAGCGTATCTGGCTTGACTCTAGAATGCCCCACACATTCCGCCACATAGTTTAAATGTGCATGAGAGGAGACAGGGCCAGAATCTTGGTGGTTTCATGTTTCTAACACCCAAGAGTTAGACCCCCTTTTGTGATGAGACAGTGTGGGTATTACATTCACAGGATCAGTCTATGAACCAACAAGAGGTTCTCCTAACGTCCTTGATGCACTGCTGAGGAATGGGGGAAAGAAGGGAATGAGATATGTTCATTTACTTCTTTCTCTCTTCCAGTTAAAAAGGCAGGAGCTTGGCCGGGCGTGGTGGCTCACACCAGTAAGCCCAGCACTTTAGGAGGCCGAGGTGGGCAGATCATGAGATCAGGAGATCGAGACCATCCTGGCTAACACGGTGAAACCCCGTATCTACTAAAAATACAAAAAATTAGCCGGGTGTGGTGGCGGGTGCTTGTAGTCCCAGCCACCTGGAGGCTGAGGCAGGAGAATGGCGTGAACCCGCAAGGCGGAGCTTGCAGTGAGCCGAGATCACGCCACTGCACTCCAGCCTGGGTGATAGAGCGAGACTCCGTCTCAATAAAAAAATAAAAAAATAAAAAAAAAGAAAGAAAAAAAGAAGGCAAAAGCTTGGTGTTAGCTGTTTGATAAAACAATATTGTAGCATGTACAAGGCTGAGCACCGGCTGGGCTCATAGTGTCTAATAACTTACTATTTTGATTGACTGAGTATTATTCAAGGTCTTTACCCTAGAGGAAAACATGTGATTTTTACATGATTTCTAGCTGCTTTACATACATTCTCTCCTTTAATCTTCACAACAGCCCTGTGGGGGTGTATACTATTGTTATCTCCATTTTACAGATGAAGAATTTATGTAACTTGATCATCTCACACCTACTGAGTGGGAGGAAAGCTGGATTTGAACCCTGGTCTGTCAAAATCCAAAGGCCATGTTATTAACCACTGCATTATTTTTTAAATCATGAACTTTAATGTTTACTTTGTAAAATCAAAGCATGCTGAAATTTCACAAAATACTTTGGCAAGGACCAACCTAAATTCCAAAGTAATGATCCTGCTCTCCTAAGCTAAGCTTTAGATGTTTGAAATGACAAACAAACAAAAAATCAGTGGCACTGGGAATTATGTTACTCTCCATAGAATCCTTGTAAGCCAAAGTGGGTGAAGATGAGGTATGGAGCGTGGTATTTGAACCCCAAGTTGTGGAAAAAGCAAAGAGCAGACGAGCCTCTGGTTGACCCTGAAGTCTCACATAAAGCTCAAGAGGAGAATTTTAAAAAGGAACTGCAGGAACAGGTATGTATTTATACTGAGATTCGATCATCTGAGCTTAAGATGATCACAGTGTGTCTGCCACCCTCATACTGATCTAGACTCTGTGGTGTAATACAAAGGCTCCTGAAAGCCCTCCACCTTGCATATTGAATTCAGCAAGGAGAAAGCCAGGTCATGTTATGGAGAATATGTAATAAGCAAGACGTGGAATCTCCTGGCTTTGTGGTAGACATGACATCTCTACTCATGGTATTTCAACATTCTTGGAACAATTTATTCCAAGGATAATTGTTCAAAGGGCGGTGTGACTTGGTAGGACCACCTCAGTGCCCAGAATAGATGTGATGTCATGAGTTCTCTTTGAGTAACAAAATGTGAAGCTTGTTTCCTATCAGCTATGGGTGAATGTCAAAACATTCAAAATTTCAGCCAGGAAATTTCTTTTAGGCAATTCATTCAAGTTGCAGGATCTGTCTGAGAGGAAAGGGACAAAGGTTAAGCACTGTTTGATATTACAAAGCAACAAACACTCACAACAAGGATGTGCTCTAATTTTACTACAGATAAGCTCTGTGCCTGCTCATTTCTTGTGTAAAAGTAGCTAATGGAAAGAAGATACTCATTATAGCCCTGGAAATTTGGAAATATTGATGAAACACTTGCATAGTACTCTAAATGAGGATATTTGCAAACCTCTTCTCTTTTTCAACAGACCCCAAACTTCTCCCAGATAACAGATGTGAAAACACTTTGAGAAAGCAAAATACAATACAAATTAGACTTATTATTCATCAGTAATCACTCATCAGTTGTCTTCTTCAGATTGGAAAGCTAAGACAGGAAGGATGGTCATTTTAATCTTTTCCAGTACTGAATATAAATTCTTATTTTCAGGTGTGAGGTATGACACAAATTTATGAGCACCACATGTTTATATAAGTTTCAAAATTATGTAAATAATGTTTGGCAGAATTTCTTAGTATGGTTTTTGGAGAGCCTGAGTTTATGTGAATTTAATATATAACATAAAGCTATTCCAGTTACACTTTTATTATAAAAGATAATATCATTTTCTCAAATATTTAAAAAGAAAAATAGCTACAAACTTTTGCTTTAAGGTGTCTAGAGTTCTCTTTTTAAAAACATATTCTTAATGACTAAGTCTTAAAGACTTCAAAAATTTTACAAAACATATTTCATTTTGATGATAAATGCTATAAAGATGTTTTCCAAAATGGTTACAGTGAGCGAATAAAGTAGTATTATTTAAATTTTGGAAATATAACTGGTATAACTCATATAGTAAAAGATTGTTTATCAGGCAGTTTAGACACAGGAAGGATTCATAACAATGGAATTGTTCTACAATAATTTTTATAAATCACACCTTTTTAATGCCTGAGGAATGATTTACCTTATCAACTATAGGTGGTACCACTAGACTGTGGCACCCCAGTTTACAAGACACAGGCACTATGGGGTACTGGTAAGTACTATGACAACATGACTGTCTTTCTGGGGACTCATGAGTTTTGACTATTCTTGATAGATTTGGTTTGGAAGGTGAAATGGTCTTAAAGTACTGAATTGCAATTATGTAAACTTTTGCATCCGATTTTTAAATTAAAATAAATGCAGGCCGGGCGCGGTGGCTCAAGCCTGTAATCCCAGCACTTTGGGAGGCCGAGACGGGCGGATCACGAGGTCAGGAGATCGAGACCATCCTGGCTAACACGGTGAAACCCCGTCTCTACTAAAAATACAAAATCTAGCTGGGCGAGGTGGTGGGCGCCTGTAGTCCCAGCTACTCGGGAGGCTGAGGCAGGAGAATGGCGTAAACCCGGGAGGCGGAGCTTGCAGTGAGCTGAGATCCGGCCACTGCACTCCAGTCCGGGCGACAGAGCAAGACTCCGCCTCAAACAAAAACAAAAACAAACAAACAAACAAAAAAACAAAATAAATGTAAAGAAAAACCAAAAAGATGCATAAATATCACAGATGTTGGGACTGATCCAATCAGTTTTGATTGTCATGTCCTTCAAAGTTAAGATCTATGATTTGTGGACATACTGTTAATCTTAACTAGGTTTAACTAGGTTAGATTCCAGACATCATAGGTCAATAATTGTCTAATTGCTAAAATGTATTGCCCATCCTTAATACGGGGATAAGGAAAAGGGTAGGAGAAGGAGAGAAAGCTGGATATCTTTAAAAGCCTTCATATTCATCAACTCAGGAACATTACACGCATATTCAAAAACAAGAAGGATATGGATTAAAATGAGATACTTTATAAAGAGCTAAATGCTTTTAATGAGAACAAATATGAAATCAAGCTTCTGGTGGCTGATCCCTTTCTTATGTGGGTACTCTTTTAGGAGGAGTTACTTGCAGACCTTCACGGAACAGTTGCCTTTAAGGATTTCATTCTAAGCAGGGGCTACAGGATGCCACGTGTGAGTAAAGGGTTACTTCAGAAGGCCCTGCTGAGGGGCTTCGTGGCTCACAGTTGTTGATGGGAAGAGGTTATGACCCTGATAAACCCAAATAGTTCTTTCACAGGCACATACCAAGACAGGCCCCTGGAAGAAAGGGCGTGCTTTTCCCCAGACGGGGACTCAGAGAGAGGATATGGCATTTTGCCCTTTTTATTCTGCCTATTTGGTTTCTGCTACTGTCAGAGATACTATTTCCCTGCTGATCTTTGACTCATCTTCCTTGAGTTTGGCCTCAATAGGAGGTCTATGTACAGGGCATGGACCTTGCAAATTCCAACTGTTACTCAACACCCTGAATTTTCTAGGATGTTTTCCAGTCTCCTTTACATCCTTGTCTAAGGACAAAGAGCTGTGGCTTGGGTTAGGACAAAATAGAGTTGGGATTTGCAATTTTATCATTGCACTATTAGCTCTGCCTCAAGTGGAAACGGGCTAAGGCAAAAGTTCACTTCCTGGGGAGCCTGGCCAGTGTCGTCTGTCTTTTTTTCCTTTCTTCTTTCCTGCCTCCTGGTTTCTCCTTACTAACTTGTAAAGCTGGCCCCAGCATCTCCACACAATGTGGTCCCACTTTGGACAATCACTTGTAACGGGTGGGGTGGGAGGTTGGCAGAAGGGAACATGGAGTGGGAGGGCCTGCTGCCTCAAGCAGTGTGCCCAGATCAGCTCTGTTACTGCAGCAGGAGACAAGATAGGCATCTAGGGCTGAAGTCATAGCTGATAACGTTATGCATTTGTCCACTGTCCTCTGTGTGCACATACCTTGGGGTCTTTAGGGAACAGTGCAACTGAGATGGTCAGAAGTTCCTGGAAATGGGAGATTTGATTTCTGTTTTTCCAAGAGTGATAGAACTAACAATAGCTGATACTGCTATTAAATAAATGTAGGACCAAGTTCAGAATCAGACCAGCTTCAAAGTTAAATCAGGCAAGTCTAGAGCATGAGATGGAGATTTGAGATTGAGAAACTCCATTGTAGAACTGGTTTGGAGGAACTCCTTTAGTTTGAACATGAATACTAGGTCTGCTAGATATATTTAATGTACTTATACAAATAACTGCCTAATCTGTGTATGAGGCTTGCATAACTATATTTATATATAATATATAAAATATAAAATATGCATATGTAGCTTTAATGTTACGTAATTATGTGTTTACATGTCCATATTAGGTATGTGAAGATATACTTCTGTGGTATATGTGTGTGTATATATAAATCCTTATTTGCTGTTGATATTACTCATTTTTGTATCTTAACATTTTTAGTGGCAAACAGATTTCTTTTTTTCATTTTGATGTGTCTCCTGTTGATTCAGTCCATGCTATTGATGAACATTTAGTTCAGTTTTGGGCAAAAGGAAGCATGCCTGACACACAGGCTATCCTCTTTTCAGTCACATTGACTAGAGAAATTATGCCCCTGGTCACAACAGAGTCCTCTGAGAACACCTGTCACTCAAAACCCTACAATATTTTGTCCCTTTATTCTTACATCCTATATTCTTATTTTATCAATAAAATTTCAACTGAAAGAGAGGAGGGACTCTATCACAGGGAACAAGATATATATGCATATACACACATAGAGTTTATAAATATGTATGTGTGTATACACAGTTATTTCTTACTTAAATCTATATTGAACATTCTTTTTTTAACCTCCTGTATATATATACATTCACAAATGTTACGTGAACATATGCACTTACCTACACATTCCAGTATTTGCTGCTGGATTATCTACTTGATGCATCACCCACAGCCCCATTCCCTCTGCTGCACAGATGGGTCCCAAGCCTTAGTAGCAGGGATGGGCAGCACAAGGCTATATTGAGCTGGGCTGGGCCAGACTTGGGCACAGAACAAGTGTGAATTCCATCTGAGTGTTTCTGATACTGTGTGACTACCTTCCAAAGACCAACATCTATCATGGTCAGATTATTAACATTTTTTGCGTAGTGTAAGGATATATATTAGGGTGTGAAAGTTTGAGTTGGGTATGGTAGTGATTGTGGGGAGGACTGTACTGTACAAGTTTTGTTTGTCAGTCTAATGAAGGTTCTCTTATTTTTTTTTAGTTCCTTGAGAATATGTATATTGGGAAGGAATGTAAACGTGCATGTAATAAGACTCCTATAAAATGAACACAGGCATAGAAGAATCATAGGAGAATGATTAGGCAGATTTTATTACTATGTACTTGGATTTTTCTCTGTCTCCTTTTAAAGATTAAACAGAATTTTTGATGAGTGTCCCACTGTGGATGTTCAACTTTGACTTGGCAACATCTGTAAACGTAGTACCTGATGGTTATAAACATTTCTCAGTGGATTTCTGCTTCAGTTAATCAACATTTTGTGTACTTTATCACCTATGAGATCAATATTCACATGTAATCTTCTCACATTTTTGTAGCACTGTGAATATTATATAGGTATATCAACTATTTGTAAAAATAAATAAAGCCATAAATAAAAACTTTACTCTATTACTTTTTTCCCAGGTTCTTCTCCTGGTATTGAGTGAGTACCTCCTTTCCTTTTCCTTTACAATATTATTTTCTTTCATTTTGAATTAAATTTACTGAGATATTTTTTCCTTTTGTCGACATTGCCATGGGTGGATATTGTCTATTTGGTCCCACTAAATCTTATGTTGCAGCTTGATCCCCAGTGTTGGAGGTGGGGACTGGTCGAAGGTGTTTCAGTCATGGGGGTGGATCCCTCATGAATGACTTGGTGCCATTCTTACAGGAAGGAGTGAATTCTCACTCTTAGTTCTTGTGAGAACTGGTTATTGTAAAGAGCTGGGCTCCTCCTCCTCTCTCTTGCTTGTTCTCTCACCATGTGAACGAATAAAGTGGCACATGCCAGCTCCTCTTTGCTTTTTGCCACAAGTGGAAGAATCCTGAAGCCCTCACCAGAAGCAGATGCTGGCACCATGCTTCTTGTACACCCTGTAGAGCTGTGAACCAAATAAATTTCTTCTCTTAAAGATTATCCAGCCTCAGGTATTCCTTTGCAGCAACACAAATGGACTTAGACAGGCATGTTAGTGTTGATAATAAATGTGTATCTATAACATAAGGGTATAGGTCAGAAGGTTTAATGGAAACTCAAGATGACATGTATTTTAATTACCTTTTAAAAATTATATTTTATTTAAAAATGTTAATACTGTCTAGATGTGACCACTCACATCTATAATCCCAGTGCTTTGGGAGGTCGAGTCAGGAGGATGGCTTGAATCCAGTAGTTCAAGGCTGCAGTGAACTATAATCGTGACAGTGCCTTTCAGCCTAGGTGACAGAGTGAGATCCTGTCTCTAAAAAAAGGTTAATGCTTATATTGGGAAAATCAGAAAACATAGACTAGCAAAAAGAACATAGAAAATACTAATTCTTCCTATGCCTGTCTTTAATCTCTTAATCCCATCATCTTCATAAGCTGAGGATGTATGTCACCTCAGGACCCTGTGATGATTGCATTACTGTACAAATTGTTTGTAAAACATGTGTGTTTGAACAGGATGAAATCAGGGCACCCTGAAAAAGAACAGAATAATAGCGATTTTCAGGGAACAAGGAAAGACAACCATAAGATCTGACTGTCAGCGGGGTCGGACAGAATAGAGCCATATTTTTCTTCCTGCAGGGAGTCTATAAACGGATGTGTGAGTAGGAGAAATATCGCTGAATTCTTTTCCCAGCAAAGAATTTTTTTTTTAATTTAATTTTATCATTATACTTTAAGTTCTAGGGTACATGTGCATAACATGCAGGTTTGTTACATATGTATACTTGTGCCATGTTGGTGTGCTGCACCCATCAACTCGTCAGCACCCATCAATTCGTCATTTATATCAGGTATAACTCCCATTGCAATCCCTCTCCCCTCCCCCCGCCATGATAGGCCCCGATGTGTGATGTTCCCCTTCCCGAGTCCAAGTGATGTCATTGTTCAGTTCCCACCTATGAGTGAGAACATGCAGTGTTTGGTTTTCTGTTCTTGTGATAGTTTGCTAAGAATGATGGTTTCCAGCTGCATCCATGTCCCTACAAAGGACGCAAACTCATCCTTTTTTATGGCTGCATAATATTCCATGGTGTATATGTGCCACATTTTCTTAATCCAGTCTGTCACAGATGGACATTTGGGTTGATTCCAAGTCTTTGCTATTGCGAATAGTGCCGCAATAAACATACGTGTGCATGTGTCTTTATAGCAGCATGATTTATAATCCTTTGGGTATATACCCAGTAGTGGGATGGCTGGGTCATATGGTACATCTAGATCTAGATCCTTGAGGAATTGCCATACTGTTTTCCATAATGGTTGAACTAGTTTACAATCCCAGCAACAGTGTAAAAGTGTTCCTATTTCTCCACATCCTCTCCAACACCTGTTGTTTCCTGACTTTTTAATGATTGCCATTCTAACTGGTGTGAGATGGTATCTCATTGTGGTTTTGATTTGCATTTCTCTGATGGCCAGTGATGATGAGCATTTTTTCATGTGTCTGTTGGCTATATGAATGTCTTCTTTTGAGAAATGTCTGTTCATATCCTTTGCCCACTTTTTGATGGGGTTGTTTGTTTTTTTCTTGTCAATTTGTTTGAGTTCTTTGTAGATTCTGGATATTAGCCCTTTGTCAGATGAGTAGATTGCAAAAATTTTCTCCCATTCTGTAGGTTGCCTGTTCACTCTGATGGTAGTTTCTTTTGCTGTGCAGAAGCTCTTTAGTTTAATCATATCCCATTTGTCAATTTTGGCTTTTGCTGCCATTGCTTTTGGTGTTTTTGCCCATGCCTATGTCCTGAATGGTCCCACCTAGGTTTTCTTCTAGGGTTTTTATGGTTTTAGGTCTAACATTTAAGTCTCTAATCCATCTTGAATTAATTTTCGTATAAGGAGTAAGCAGTTTCAGCTTTCTACTTATGACTAGCCAATTTTCCCAGCACCATTTATTAAATAGGGAGTCCTTTCCCCATTTCTTGTTTTTGTCAGGTTTGTCAAAGATCAGATGGCTGTAGATGTGTGGTATTATTTCTGAGGGCTCTGTTCTGTTCCATTGGTCTATATCTCTGTTTTGGTACCAGTACCATGCTGTTTTGGTTACTGTAGCCTTGTAGTATAGTTTGAAGTCAGGTAGCGTGATGCCTCCAGCTTTGTTCTTTTGACTTAGGATTGTCTTGGAAATGCGGGCTCCTTTTGGTTCCATATGAACTTTAAAGCCGTTTTTTCCAATTCTGTGAAGAAACTCATTGGTAGCTTGATGGGGATGGCATTGAATCTATAAATAACTTTGGGCAGTATGGCCATTTTCACGATATTGATTCTTCCTATCCATGAGCATGGTATGTTCTTCCATTTGTTAGTGTCCTCTTTTATTTCACTGAGCAGTGGTTTGTAGTTCTCCTTGAAGAGGTCCTTTACATCCCTTGTAAGTTGGGTTCCTAGGTATTTATTCTCTCTGAAGCAATTGTGAATGGAAGTTCATTCATGATTTGGCTCTCTGTTTGTCTGTTACTGGTGTATAAGAATGCTTGTGATTTTTGCACATTAATTTTGTATCCTGAGACTTCCAGCAAAGAATTTTAACAATTGATAACCCTGGGGAAGGAATGCATTCCCAGGGGTAGGCCTATAGATGACTGCTCTGGGAGTGTCTGTCTTATGCGGTTGAGATAAGGGACGAAATATGCCCTGGTCTCCTGCAGTGCCCTCAGGCTTACTAGGATTGAGAAATTCCAGCCTGGTAAATTCTAGTCAGACCGGTTGTCTGCTCGCAAACCCTGTTTCCTGTTAAGACGTTTATCAAGACAATGCATGCACAGTGCGACATAGGCCCTCATCAGTAATTCTAATTTTGCCCTTGCCTTGTGATCCTGCTCTGCCCTTTTGCCTTGTGATCTTTTATTACCCTTTGAACCATGTGATCTCTGTGACCCACTCTCTATTTCTTTTGAAATCCCTAATAAAAACTTGCTGGTTTTGCAGCTCAGGATCACCATCACAGTCCTACCAATATGTGATGACATCCCCGGAGGCCCAGCTGTAAAATTTCTCTCTTTGTACTATTTCTCTTTATTTCTCAGACTGGCTGACACTTAGGGAAAATAGAAAAGGACCTACGTTGAAATATTGGGGGCTGGTTCCCCAATACATAGATACAACACTAGTGTCAGCACCTTAACCAGCAGCAGCATCCATGTCCAGTGTGGGTTCTGCCTACTCATCTCAGGGTCTCCGATGAGGCACTTGACTGGTGGAGCCAGATCCATGCCTATGAGTGAGGTAGGCAGAGAAAAGTAGTATATGGCATTTCCAGCTCCTACAGTGTAAGGGGACTCTGCCCCTATAGGTCAGGGAGTTCAGGTGCCTCTTAGAATATGGAGTTCAGATTACTAGCCTTTTGAATGCCCAATATCAGTATCTACTTTTTTTTTCATAAAGAAAAAAAGCATAAGAAACAAACAAACAAAAAACACTTTTCTTCTACTGAGTACAACCATCTCTCTTGCAGAAGAGGACACAATCATGTTCTCAAAAGTGATGAGTTCAAAGTTTTATCCATTACTCCATCTGCCTTCAAATACAAAATCCCTGGGGGATGGCCTTTCATCCTCTGGGTCTATCATGACCTCATCTCAGTAATCTGTATGCTGAACTGACTACCTAGTAAATTTGACCACTGACAACACACCCTTAGTGGAGAAAGAGACAAGAGAAGAGGAAAAAACTTAAAAAAAAATGACATATACATGACATGGCAAGAAAGAAAATGCAGATAGATGCAACAGTATTCATTCATTTCTACAAATGATCAAGAGGCCATAGTTGCTATATATAATTTCCCTTCTCCACTTCCCATTTCACATTCTTTTCACCTTTGGCCAGTCCCTTAACTGTTAGGAAATATTTACTTAAGAGAATGACCTAAACCTTTATTCACAAAGGGCCTGAGCCTTGGTGGTCCTAACCAGCCAGGACATTTTTATTAGAAGACATGACAACACTAGGTGGAACTCCAAGGGGTCCTTTGATTTCCATGACTCTATTGTCAATCAATTTCCACTTGTTATTGATGATTCATATAGCTCTCTGTTTTTCTTGTTCTTTAGGGATCATGAGGAGTCCATACAATGACCATGTGGCAGTCTCAGATTCTAATTCAATGGAACTATTATTTGTTTTCTACTGATAGACACCTTGTCTCAAATTTTTAAATCACCAGAACCCAGTTCATGGGGCTAAGAAGTAACAATTTTGCAAGTGGTTCTGAAGGAGGTGCTCCTCCTGATGCTATACCCATGTATGCTGAATATGGGAAAAACAGCATGTATTGGTTGCTGGTACAGAATAAATAATGAATGTTGGTGTCAGCAGAAATTTGTTAGGCAGGGTCAGCAAATCCCAATCCAGAATAAGTTACTATTCCAGTAAAGATAAATTACTGCCCCTTTCATGATAATAGAAGCAGTCTGGGACATTCTTTGAACCCACTCTGTCAACAACCATTATGTCCCCCTTCTAGCTTGCCTTTCTACTGTAGAGGCTGGAAAACTAATGGCTGCATTTCCCAAACTCTCTTAATGTTTCAACTCATTAAAGTGCCCACATGTTTGGAAGTCCAAGGGAGCACCAAGGAGAGAGCTGATCCTCTGCAAGCCAGTCTGGCTTTCAGGTGCTGAGCAGCAGAGGCTACTGGAAGTGGTGGTCTGGAAAGAATTCACTTCTTTCTCCAAGCACATTGTTCCTGGCTTTGTTCCATTCAAGCCTAATTCAGATCAGGGACTTTAGTTTTATTTCCTGGACAAATAAATATCATACAGAGGCAGTGGCCAGATCAGGTTTGAGAGGGAAATCCAAGTTGCTGAACCCCTGCGCAGCCTGTGTTTCTGCTACTATGCCTACTTTGCTCATTGGGCAACACTGGAGTGCCTGCAGAAAGGAGAGGGTTGCAGGGGCCAGGTCAACCTCTTCTCTTGACTGTTGAGCACTTCCTCTCCAGTGGAGGCCTTTGGGTGGCATTCACAAAGAACCAAATATCCTCATACTCTGGATTCATTCTCAGAGATCCCATAGATACCTCTTCCTCCAAACATCCTTGGCGCCGGACTTGCATTCTTGATCCTTCCATGTCTTGGCTGCTGAGCTACACCGTCAGCTAATGACCATTAACTGGTGATATCTGTACCTCATACCAGTTCTCCTTTCAGACAAGGTGGTCAGCAAGATGAAATGCTTAAAATTCTGCCTTCTGGAAGATTCCCCTTTGTTGATCTTCAGGGCCACCCTCAAGTTGGGCTATAATGTTGCCGTCGTCCACTTGTGGCTGGTACTGTCATATTGTGCTGGTTGCTGTCTAGTCAGTTGGACTTAGAGAACATACCATGAAGTCAGAGGTGTAGGCTGAGGAAGAAATGGTAATGTGGTAGGAGTGGGAACACCTTGCAATTTGTTGTGTCTGCAATTTCTGCTCAAGCCCAATCTTATATAGGAAACTTTCACTTGATCATAAGAAGCAATACAATTTGGTAATTTAATATGTGTACTTTGAAGCCAGAGAGCCTGTGTTCTAACCAAGTCCTGCCACTTATTAGATATATGGCTATGGTCAAATTGCTTTTATCCTCTCTCTGCTTCAATTTTCTCATCTAAAATAGGAATGATTACAATAACAGTACTATTTCCCAGAAATGTGGTGAGGATTAAAGGAAATGTTACAAGTAAAGTACTTAGAGCAGAGTTTGGCACGCTGTGCACACACACTAAATGTTAGCTGACTTTATGGCGTGGTGGATCAGGTAGCCCCCAGCTTATGATGAGCACTAGCCATGAGATTAGGCTGCTGTATTTACCAGTGCCCAGCAACAAGCCAAGATCTGTTTCTCAAAAGAAGAAAAGTTACATGCCACAGAATCCGTGGCTTGCCTGCAAAACTCTGAGAGCCTGTGCTGAATGTTCCAAAGCTCTGTTCCAAAGCTGCATTCAGCAGCCCTATCTGCCACAGGCATTTCAATAACATCGGATCCACTGGATCAGAAGACAGAGCTTCCTGGAACAGCGAGAAAGCATACTCTTGCTTCAGGCTGCACTCAAAATTGGCAACCTCTCAGATTATTGAAAAAACGAGCTGAAATAGCATGTCTAAATCTGGCCTCCAAAATTCAAAGACAAGTGCAAGCAGCACACCGTTACAGCGTATTTCCAACACCCAGTTATAATATATATAAATAATCTGAGGAGCATAGATAATAATAAAAAGTTGTCAACTAGGAAGTGATGAGTTTGTAATTATCTTTGTTTTTCACATCATTTATTTAACTGTAAGTATATATAATTTGTTTTAATAACGGTTGTGTTTGGCAGTCAGCTCACTAAATTCTTGAAAATTTGTCAGTTGACCTTTGTGAGTTGGTACAACCTGTCTCTAGTACCTTGTTGACTGTAGAATTCAAGGCAATGAGGGAAGTTAGGAGCAAAGAATGAAGATAATTGGTTTCCCCTACCTCCAGTAAGGTTACTCCCACAAAGAATAACATTACAGAGTCTTCATGAAAGATGGAAAAAGCCTCATCATGAAGGGAGATTTTCTCTGATGAGGAAGGCTGCATTAATTCAGGTGTTCCAAGAAGCAGATGGCAAGATGGGAATAGATGTTCATGAGCTTTACTGAGGGAAGGAATGGGAAAAGATAGAGAGAGGCTTTAGACTATAATGCCTGTCTGATATCCGTGGAAGGAATAAGGAAAGAGGATTGGTATAAGAAGAATCTTGGACTGCAGTACAATTAAAATAAAGGTTTCACCAGTCCAGTGAGAAGTCCTCAAGCTGAAGTTGCCTAGAGGAGGAGTTTCACATATTGCCAGAATGGGACTACCTTGGTGCTTCTGGTATGCTCAGTCATTGGCTAGGGGTAGCCATTGAGAAGCATGGCCTCAGTGTGAGGGTGGAGGATCCAGGAAGGCAGCAATTTGGTCCACCAGCCAACGATGCTCTCTGCAGCAGATGATCTGAGTAGCATATTTTCATAGGGTTGGGAGTTTAGGGTACTTGGAGCCCGCCATACCTTCCCATATGTTCCCATTTCAGGATTCAGGGTCTCATTTTTTCCAAACAATGTTCTGTCTTCACATAAGGTATCCTACAAAGCTGTGAATTCAAATGATGTCTTAACTTGGCAAACTAAACAGTCAATTATCTCTCTCTCTCCCAGTTCAACAGTTTCAAGACATGATATTTCTTTAGAAAATTCCAAAGAGCCCCTGATTTGGGGATTTGTGTTTGTTTTAAAGTATGTCCATAAATTGGCTGGGCCCGGTGGCTCACGCCTGTAATCCCAGCATTTTGGGAGGCCAAGGCAGGTGGATCACGAGGTCAGGAAATCGAGACCATCCTGGCTAACATGGTGAAACCCTGTCTCTACTAAAAATGCAAAAAATTAGCCGGGCATGGTGGTGGGTGCCTATAGTCCCAGCTACTCGGGAGGCTGAGGCAGGAGAATGGTGTGAACCCTGGAGGTGGAGCTTGCAGTGAGCCAAGATCACCAGCCTGGGCGACAGAGCAAGACTCTGTAAAAACAAACAAACAAACAAAAAAAAAACTCCACAAATTATTTGATGCTTTTTCAAAATGTGGTGTCTAATTCCCTCCACTCAAGTGTAGTTAGTGACTGTAGTTAGTGGGCTGTACTTAGTGACTTGCTTCTAATGAAGACAATGTGGGAAAGGTGATGATGCCTGATTTCTAAGTCCCGATCACATCAGGTGAAATTGTGGCTTCCTTCTTGTTCTCACTTGGATCATCTGCTCTGGGAGTGCCTAGCTGCCATGTTGTGAGGACACTAAAGTTGTCTATGGGGAGGCCCACATAGCAAGGAGCTAAAGCCTTCTTCTAGCAGCCATGGGGCAAGCCATCTAGGAAGTGGATTCTCCAGTTCCTAGTAAGTCTTCAGATGAGACTGCAACCCCTGCTGACATCCTGGCTGCAGTCTTATGGGAGATCCTGAGCCAGAACCACTAAATTGTTCTTGAATTCTTAAATCACAGAAACCACTATAGTATTTGTTGTTTCAAGCCATTAAGTTTAAGATTTATTTGTTAAGCAGTAATAGGTAACTAATATTTTGTTACCTGGAAGTGGAGTGCTGCTATAACAGGAACCTAAAGTGTGGGAGGGAGAAGAACTGGGTAGTGGGGTGGAAGCTGGAAAATTTTGAGAAGAGTGTTAGTAAAAGCTTCAAGGGCCTTAGAAACACTGTTAGTAGAAGCCTTTGAGGAGGTGACAGCTTGTCGGAAAATGAGGTAAATGTTATTGGGAAGTGGGAGAAATGGTCTCCTTGTTATGAAATAGCATAAAGTTTAGCCGCATGGAATGTAGAAAAGGCAGCTGATGAGCTGGATGATCTAAGGAAGGAGATTTTTATACAGAATGTTGAAGATACTGCCTGGTTTCCATTTGCTGCTTACAGCAAAATGCAAGAAGAAATAGATAAGCTAAAGCAGGACAAATTAAAAAGAGGAACCAGGATTTTGTGGTTTTGAAAATGTCTAGCCTCTTGGATAGCAGATAATGTTTAAATGAAGGAATAGTTTGGGGCAAAGATAAAATCCAGGACATTGCCAGGAAAACATGGTCTAAAGAAGAATCCAAGGATGTAAGGATGTAACTGTTAAATCATTTGTTAAGACCTCAGAAAGATAAAAGTTGGTGCCTCAGCATACTGTTCAACTAGACAAAAGGCTCCCTAAAATTTTCTTAAATGTGCTACAGTTTCTCTTGATCAAACAAATAAAGCTTCCAAGAAGCTGAAGATGATTTTCTTCACCAGAAGCCCTGGTAGAGAAGGGCTTATCTTGAATTGATTTGTAGATTTGGCTTTTGAAAAATGGTGTGGACCCAATAAGAGTCACTGGAAATCTGTAAAGTTTTTCAAAGAATTGTATTGGCATAAAAACTGCCAGCTTGGACTAAAAGGGACAAAGACAGTATGAAATGAAAAGAGGCCTCTGGATCTCCATAATTCTATTGGCAGAAAGCAGACTGAGAGAACTTCTCAGCTACACATATGTGTTTCCATTATAGAACAGATGACTCAGAGGACAGAACCAAGAAGGTGGAAACAAAGGCCATGGAGAATTATTCCTAGTTGAACAAAGTTCTAATTGAGGAACTTCTGCAATTTCCTTGGCTGCTTTTCAGAATTGCCACAGAGCAGTGACTCCTATATGCCTCTATTTTCTCCTATTTTTGGAATAGGATTGTATATGGTGATTATATTGTGTCTGTTCTACCATTATATGTTGGGTGGTGTTACGGGGGTGGGGGTGGGAGGGATAGGCATGTACCTTTCTGTCTTCAGATTGAAAAGAAAGGTATTAGAATAATTGTACTTAGGAAGTACATGTAAGCAGTCTCATCTGTACCTGTGCCTGGTTTAGATTCTAACATTCTGGATTCCAAGCTGATGCTGTAAAGGAGTTATGGGAGGATTTTGTAAGGGTGGGGCTGTGGGGTAAGTATATTTTGCATATGAAAAGAATGTAAATAATTTGTGGCTAGAGGACAGATTGGTCTTGTCGTAAAATATGTTCACAAATTCTGTGATACTCTTTTCTTCAAAAGATGAAGCTTAATTCTGCTTCTCTTGAGTGTGGGCTGTACTTAATGGCTTGTTTCTAATGAATAGAATGTAGCAGAAGTAGCAATGTGTGATTCCAAAACTAGACTATAAAAGGCATTGTGTACCTTCTTTGCTTTCCCTGGCATCACACGCTCTGGTGCAGATTTTCTCAGCCCAGGCAATATTGATGTTTTGGATAGAATTAGTCTTATTATTCTTTGTTGTGAGGGGCTGTTCTGTGCTTTGTAGAATATTTAATATTATCTCTGGCTTCTACTCAACCAAAATTCCCAGAAGTTGAATTGCTGTGTCAAAGGGTATATGTACATGCAGCTACACACACACACACAACAGAAAACTGACTTAGCCCAGTTATCTCCTGGGGGACGAGCAATGGTGTGCTCACAGGGCCTGCTTTCAGTATGGGCAGAATAGGCAGTATTACACATTCTGGTGACAAGAGGTGGGGAAGCCCTTCTTTCCTCCATCACCCTCCAAGGTAGGTGTGCAGGATATAACATTCTTACATTAGAAATGCATTATTTGCCCACTTTTTAGTGGGATTATTAGTTCTTTTGCTGTTGAGTTACTTGTATAGTTTGGATATTTGTCCCTTGTTGGATGAATAGTTTGCAAATCCATAATGAAATCTAAGTTGGTCGTAGAATGAAATCCTATCATTTGCAGCAACAGATGAAACTGGAGGATACTATATTATGTGAAATAAGCCAAGCAAGGAAGACAAATATTGCATGTTCTCATTCATATCTAGGAGCTAAAAAAGTTGACCTCACGGAGGTAGAGGGCAAAATGATAGTTACTAGAGGCAGGGAAGGGTGTGTAGGGGTTGGGGGAGGAATAAAGAGAGAGGTTGGTTGGTTAATAAATACAGACAGTTAGAAGGAATTAATTGTAATATTTGATACCAGAGTAACAAAGTATTATATATTTCAAAATACCTAGAAGAGAGGACTTGAAATGTTCCCAACACATAGAATGCTGGATACTCTAAATATCCTGACTTGATCATTACACATTCTATGCATGTAACAAATACCACATGTACCCCATAAAAATGTACAAATATGACATATCAATAAAAAATGTATTCTTTTAGTTTGTCCTCCCTCTAGACTGATTTTATTTATTTATTTATTGAGACGGAGTCTTGCTCTGTTGCCCAGGCTGGAGTGCAGTGGCCGGATCTCAGCTCACTGCAAGCTCCGCCTCCCGGGTTCATGCCATTCTCCTGCCTCAGCCTCCTGAGTAGCTGGGATTACAGGCACCCACCACCACACCAGGCTAATTTTTGTATTTTTAGTAGAGACGGGGTTTTGCTGTGTTAGCCAGGATGGTCTCGATCTCCTGACCTCGTGATCCGCCCGTCTCGGCCTTCCAAAGTGCTGGGATTACAGGCTTGAGCCACCGCGCCCGGCCTCTAGACTGATTTTAAAATATCAAACAAATTCACTGTAAGGTATTGGTGACATATCAACTTTCTTTTTGACAAATGTTCACAGATAACAATATTTACAGTGCCATGGTTTTGGGTGGATGGGTGGAATCAGAAAGCAGTTAAAGAATAATACTGAGGCCGGGCATGGTGGCTCACACCTGTAATCCCAGCACTTTGAGAGGCTGAGGTGGGTGGGTCACAAGGTCAGGAGTTCGAGGTCAGCCTGACCAACATGGTGAAACCCCCGTCTCTACTAAAAAAAAAAAAAAATACAAAAATTAGCCAGGTGTGGTAGCAGGTGTCCTACCAGGTGTGGTAGCTACTCAGGAGGCAGAAGCAGGAGAATCACTTGAACCTGGAAGGCAGACATTGCAGTGAGCCGAGATTGTGCCACTGCACTCCAGTGTGGGTGATAGAGTGAGACTCTGTCTCACACACAAAAAAGAATAATACCGAAGAGGAAGAAGACAAGAAATGAGATAAAGGGACACCCCAAACTTTGCCCTCATGGTGGCTTTACTAGATCTGTCCTGGTCTAATCTACCTCATTCTCTCCCAAGAAGATAACTGTGAATTCTTTTAAAAAAAATCTCTTGCACATTTACATCCTATATTTTGGTAGTACATGCTAGTGCTTGACCATTCTCGATATTTGTTTATTCATTCACTGAACAAATACATATTTGAGCCTCTACCGTGTAGGACACTAGGCACCCTATAGTCACTGGGAGAAACCTATACATTCCCTGCCCTTGTGAGCTTACATTCCAGGGAGGGAAACACAACTTTAATCAAAGAAGATAATATGGAGAGTGACATGGGCAATTAATGGGGTGCAGGGATGGAGAATAGCAGGGGGCAGGCCTGCGAGAATGAGGGCGAGGGCCAACTTTGCTTGGGGAGGATCTCTCTGAGGAGAAATCTGGCCTACATTCTCTCCAGTAACAGTGTGCACCTGGTGGGAATTGGGAGTCTTTCACTCATTATTACAATTATTTGAATTGTATCTAATTGTGTGAGGAGCTGGAGTGCATGGCATGGCCCGGGAGGTCTGACTGGAGGAAGCAGAGATTGCCAATGGCACCCATAGGCTCTTCCCTTTTCTGTGTGCTGGGCCCACTGCCCTTGCCTTGGACGCTCCCTGACTCCACCCTTCAAAAATTGCCTGTTCTCCTCTTCCTTCCTCTCTCGTATTTCCCTCCATTCTTCCTCACTTCCTCTTTAAGCCTGCAAGGTTTGAGTTCACCTTATTCCTTAGTCTCCTTGCTACTTACAGTGAGGCCAACAGACCAATATCAACTGGCAGCTTGTTAGGAAAGCCGAATCCAGGCCCCACCCTGGACCTCTTTATTTATTCATTCATTCTTCTTTTATCCCAACTCCTATTCCTATGCTTTTGCTCACCAAAGCCACTTCCTTTAATGTGGTAAGAATTGTCCCTAAATATGCATGTATCTTTGAAGCCTCAGTGGTGCTATTTTGAGTGTTTATGTATTTTCAACTTGCATAAATATTATTGTACTGTAAGTCATTGTTTCTTGCCTTTCTAGTCACCATTATGTATTTAAGATTTAATTACATTGTGTGTAGATCTTGTTCATTGTTCTAACTACTGCATAGTATTTCATAGGCATCTACTGCATTTTACTTAGTTAATAACCTATGATGAACAGCAAGGGGGCCTCGAACTTGCCGTTGGCCCAAGTAACACTGTATGTCCCTTATAGTCTTGTGCACATTTTTCCCTGGGCCTACATGTTGAGGCATGGGATTGCACAGCCATCGGCTCTATGCATACTTAGCTTCACAACACTCTTCCAGAGCGTTTGTACCTGTTGACTCTCCCAACAGCAGCACCACGCATTTTCTTTCTAATATTTGTCTCTCTGGTGGATGTAAAATGGCATATCATTGTTTTAATTTGTATTTATCTGACTATCAATGAGTTTAAACATTTTTGTGTCTAATTTTATTCAGCCAAAAATTACTGTGCCTATTATGTTCCAGACATTGTTCTGGGCACTGAGGAAAGAGCGTCCCTCATCCATTTTTTATATTGGATCTTGTGTCTTTTTCTTGCCAATTTGTAAGAGTTTGTTGTAGAGCTAGGTATTAATCTCTTGTCAGTTTTAGACAACACAAATATCTTCCCGCAGTTTGGCTCTATCTGATAAGTGTATGGCACCCTTCATTGACCAGGTAGCATCATTTTGATGAAATCAAAAAAGTTTTTTTGGCCTCCTATGTTAGGCAATGTCACATTGCCAGTTTCCTGGATTTTGTTCTATTCATAGTTTTGCCATTTACATTTAGGACTTTATTTCATCTGGAGTTCATCATTTATGTGGTACAAAGTAGTAATCCAGCTTTATTTTTCTGTAGATAGTGAGCTAGTTGCCTAACACAGATCTCCTTTTCTAAAGTATTCATGACTTAACATGACTGATGTCAGCCTTGAGTCTATTCTGGAACTAAGATGAGTCAGAGGTTTGCAGACAGTTTCAGTTAGAAAATGTCTCTGTGAAACCCGAAACTGGGCAGCTCCAATGTGACTGCTTTGCAGAGAGGTTGTACTTGGGGTTAATGTTATGTAGTTTCCTAGGAGCCAGACATCTGACAGCAATGGACAGGTGCTGCGGGTGATAAGTGCATTCCCCTAATGGAGAGAGGGGTTGCAGAGAGTTATTACAGACCAAGAACAAGTCTGAAAGTCACCACAAACACTGAAACACTCCCATAAGGGTTCTCTAGTGTCACACATCCAAATTGGCACACTCACTTCTAAAACCTATGCTTTGAAATTTGACATAGTTTAAGAATCCTCAGATTTCAGTGAAGCTAGGGTTTCAGAGCATGGGTCCTGGGGGTCAGAACACCAGGTTCAAAATCCCAGCTTGGTCACTTATTAACTGTATGACCTTGGACAGATTACTTCCCTCCAAGCATTCCATTCATAAGGATGAGATAATCTTTATAAAGCACTTAGCCTGGTGCTGGCATATTTTAGTTATTCAATGAACAAAAACAATAAAAAGAAGGCCTATTAGATGATAGACTTGACATTCCAGGGAATACAAAGATGACCAAGCTGTGACCAGCAAGGGATTTATGATCTAAAGTGGGGATGAGACAAACCTCAAAAATACTGATACCATAAGGGAAAACCTGGTGTGATTGAAACTGTCCCATTAGGAATAACAAATCCCAAGGGTTCTAGGTTTTCTGTGCCAGCAACAAAAGGACAAGACCAAATCTCTTTCTTATTATAACCCACTGTGGAGAGGCAACAGGACTCCAGCAGAGACAGCTCTTCTACTGGCCATGTCTTCTCCCAGTGGTCATTATCTACTTTCTCTGCTTTTCTGAAAACTCCAGCCAGATTTCCTTTCTCACACTCAGCTGATAACCTCACTGACTACTTCCTTTATAGCACAAAATGTCCCTTATTTTCATTCTTTACTTTTTTCATGCCCTTCTCCTCTCTTTCCTTCATCCAAGGCCAGTTCTTCCACTGGCATTCCTGACCCATCTCCCTCTTGTGCCTTATGAAAGTCCCATGAAAAAAATATTTCCTCTGCTTCTCATGTCTTCAAGCTCAGTCTCCACTGGCTCTTTCCTGCTTCCACTCGTGCTTAAGTCTCTCTTGGTTTATAGGAACTGCCCTGAGTCCTGGTCTATTTTTTTTTAGGCTGGTGGGTGGGGGGGGGGGTCTCCCTCTGTTGCCCGGGTTGGTCTCAAACTCCTGGCCTCGAGAGATCCTCCCACCTCAGCCTCCCAAAGCGCTGGGTATCCTGTTCTATTCTTAAGCAACCCTTCTGTTTCTCTCCAACCTTTTGCCTCCACATTTCTCAAGAGAGAGATAACTCAATTCAGGACTTCTTATCCTTTCACAACATTTATACCTTAGCATTCTGAAATCCAACTCTCACCCCCACAAACACTGCAGAGCTACTGATGGCCTCTTATGTGCCAAATGCAACCATTTTCCCTTCAGTTCTCTATCCACTTAAGTTCCGCTAAGCAATGCCTCCATTCCCCCTCCCCCTCCCCGCTACCTTCTTGAACTGCTTTCCTTATCTGATTTTCGTTCTCCCTCTTCTCTGGTTCTTCCATCCCAGTCTTTAGTCTCTTTGACTTTGCAAACAGAGTTGCTTTTCATTGTTCTGTCCTCATCCCTCTAAGCCAGGATTAAGCAATCTTTTCTGGCATAAGTTTAAAGGAAAAAATATATAATAAAATAAACTTTAAAATATCCATCTATATCTATTCATACTTTATTAAATAGAATAATATCAATTAGAAAATGGGTTCTACATTATGGCCCATAAAATATAATCTCAAGACAGAATTGCAATATAAGTAGCAACACGGAGGCAACTTCCCAATCTTTCTTCTTGCAATTGTGCCAAGGGCTCATCCATCCTTCATTTCTCTTTATAACATTAATCTTTACTATGGATTTAATTACCACCTCTCTATGCAGAATTTCCAATATCTCCAGCCTTGATCCTCTTCTTAAACGAAAGAAACCCAGTTCCAACTTCCTGCTTGTGCCTCCAATTTAACACATCCCAGCAGAACTCATCATCTTCCTCCTTTGTCTGCACAAACGTGCTAGCTTTTTTGCTCCCTGACAACACTATCTTCCTAGGCGCTCTCAGTTTTCTCTATGGAGGCAAAAATGATTATTCTGCAATTGTATAGTGATAAGCATGGGTATCATCAGTGCGGCAAGAATGTTTTTAGGATATGTGGCTATGAACCTTTAATATATACATATGACTATGATTGGAGCATTTTTTTAAAAGAGCAGCAACACAGAAATCAACGAGCCAACACTTAAGTTTGGAAAAGCCAAAAGGAAGGCCAAATAATGTTCTTTAAAACTGTTGCATTTGCTTCTTGGGATTCCCAAAGAAAAAAGTAAATAAAAAAAAAATGTTGCATCATCCATATGATACAACATATTATGTAAAATAATTCTATAATTATTTTATAAAATTCTATAATTATTCTATAAAAATTATGTAAAAATAATTCTAATGGGTTGAGAAAATAATTTTTGGTATTATTTTAAATAAATGAATAGAAACTGGTGACAACATAAATATTAAGAACCTTTTAGGTATTATAAGTGAATAGCGGGGCTCACATCTGAAGGATTTTAGATTCTCTGGGATTTTATCCCTTAGACAGGAGTCCCCAAACCTTGGTCTGAGGCCTGTTAGGAAGCAGGCTGCACAGTAGGAGGTGAGTGGTGGGCAAGCGAGCATTACTGCCTGAGTTGCACCTCCTATCAGATCAGTAGCGGCATTAGATTCTCACAGGAGCACAAACTCTATGTGAACTGCGCGTGCGAGGGATCTTTTATTTTTAGCGGATTTTTTGAGATGGTCTCCCTCTGTCAACCAGGCTGGAGTGCAGTGGCATGATCACGGCTCACTGCAGCCTCCACCTCCCAGGCTTAAGTGATCCTCAGCCTCCCGAGTAGCTGGGACTACAAGCGCCACCGCCTTGCTCAGCTCATTTTTGTATTTTTCCATAGAGACAGGGTTTTGCTATGCTGCCCAGGCTGGAAGAATCTTATTTTATACAGTGACATTCATTCTCTTAAAAATACAGCTTTATGGTCACTTTTTATTATACATAAAATGAAATTTCAAGGAAAGGTAATATCCACGTGGACTAAAAATGCATATGGAATCTATGTAAGGAAAATACCAATAATGCTCTAGAGTGAAAGTATGTGGGGCTTTCCATTCATTCATTCAACCTGTACTTCTAAGCGCTCACTCTGGGAAGGTTACAGGTGCTAAGAAGTTAGCAGAGAACAAAGGACAATAATCCCTGCTGTCATTTACACTCTGAAGGGAGGAAAGAGAAATTAAACCACAGACATGCGGATTATAGAGTGTATTAGAAATGATACCCTAAGTGCTAATGAGAACAATGGAGCAAGGGAAGGATATAGGAAGTAGGATTGTAATCAAAACTGGGATTGTCAAGGAAGGGCTGGCTGGGGAGGGGGCAGTGGGGGCGCAGATAACACTTGTGCCAAGACCTGAAGGGGATGAGAGAGAGAGGATGTCTGCAGGAAGGATGACTCTAGGCAAGGAAGCCAGTGTGGCTGGAGGTGGCAAGATGGAGGTGAACGCACAGTGGTCACGGGGAACAGATCCTGCAGGGTCTTAAAGGTTTTTCTGTGTGATCTGGAGCAACTGGAGGGTCTGGAGCAGAGAACTGGGGTGTTTTAACAGGATCACGCTGACTGGTGGTTTGAAAGTGGCCTGTAGGAGCTTGCTGTGTTTTGTTTTGCAGCAATGGGAAGGATGTAGTTGCCACTTCCTGAGATGGGGAAAGTGAGGAGAGTAGTAGGTTTGGGGAGTTAGGTGGGGAGTTCAGGTCCGGATGAGTTGGGCTTGAGATGTCTATTAGACATCCACAAGGAGATGCCCAGTAGGCAGTCTTCACCCTCATCTCTCCTCTACCCTCCTCTCTTATGATTACAGAAGTTGTGGCCGCATCAAGGCGTGCATCAGCCTTCCAGTAACCCAAGTGGCAGAACCTTGCACCCCGTTAAGGGCTACTGTCCATTCGGAGCAAGGGGCACATTTGATAATTTGTCCTACCAGAGAGAGCAATTATAGTAATTACTCCAAGGCAGGTGTTTGGCATCTGTGGCCTTTAGCAGTTGAATATTGGAGTCCAAGGGAAAGATGGGAGCTGCAGACACAGACGTGGGGACCATCAGCTTGAAGCTGTTGTGCAAAGTCATCAGATCAGCAGAGGAATGAATGTACAAAGAAATGTATGTAACACCCCACAGGGTTATTGTCTTGTGAGGATTAAATTAAATACACACATAAAACATCTGGAATACAGACAGTGCTTAATAGAGAGCTGCTGCTTTTATTAACAAACTTATCTGTAGGAGCTTGTCCATGGACAACATCCAGTTCACACAGATGGGCGCGCATTTCAGTAGCCATACACGCCCAAAGAGGATGAGACTGGATGAGGTTGAGCTGACTGGCATCTTTAGATGGATGGTCCTCAGTCCAATCCTTTCATTTTCCAGGCGGGGAGGCGGAGGCTTGGGGAGGCTAAGCGCGGTGAGCTGGCGGCAAAGCGGAGCTTCCACTAGGGCTCCCAGTTTCCCTGCACCGTGCCCGCTGTCCTCCGGGCCAACCGTCCCACCCGAACGCGCCACAACTCTAGCCTGCGCTCCAGCCCGCGCGTCACCGACGCCCGCGGCCTCTCCCACCTCTAAGTTCCAGGAAGCTCTCGGCCTCTAGCTGACCGTTTGCTGCTGAGCTTCCCTGGGGAGAAGGCGCCGAGGTGCCCGGCGCTGGCCGAGGCAGGGCTAGGCCTCGCGGGCAGCAGGCGGGAGAAGGAAGGGCTGTGGGACAGGTCCCGGCTGCGCGCGGCAGTTGTGCGCACTTCGGTTCTTCACGCGGGACACACGTGGAACGCCGACCCCTGCGCCCCGGCCGCTGGCAACTGGCAGGGCCGGGAACAGAAAGTGTAGGGACAGAAGAGCGCTGGAGTCTTCCTCCGGAGGGAGCCCGGGGCCGCAGCCCAGGGGCGGGGAGCGGGGCGGGGCTGGGAAAGTTGAGTACTGGTCGCGCAGGGCCGGGCTCAGCCGGAGCGCCCGGCGCAGAAACCGTAAAAGGCTGGAGCGGGCGGGGTAGGTGTGGCTCTGCCTGCGTGACCTGAGCCCCGGCCCCAGTCTCTGTCGTCTCCCGCGGCCGCAGCCTCTCAGCCATGGGCGCCGTCTGGTCCGCCCTGCTGGTTGGAGGGGGTCTGGCCGGAGCACTTTTCGTTTGGTTGCTGCGGGGCGACCCTGGAGACACCGGGAAGGACGGGGACGCGCAGCAAGAGAAGGACGCCCCTCTTGGGGGAGCTGCGGTTCCGGGAGGCCATCAGAGTGGCAGCGGCGGACTGAGCCCTGGACCTTCCGGGCAGGAGCTGGTCACCAAACCAGGTATTCTTCCCCCCGTGACTCCAGGGCACATCTGCCAGAGCTTTGAGGTTAATCGAGGAAGGGAGGAAAGAGACAAACCCACCTGGAGCTTTCCTCCTGAGGACGGGCTTCCCTAAGGGAACTGGGCCGTCCCCACGCCCCTCGGTTTCCCAGGCTGTTTGGTATGCGCGGGCAGGTTTCTTGGCTGGTCCTCCAAGGGCCGCGCCCTTGCCGAGTGCCTCAGCGCCCGCGCCTGAGGACTCGGTCCTGCCCCTCCGGCGGGGATGAGCTCCCCCGCTTGGCGGCGCTTGGTGCAGTGCGGGTGGCTGCAGTGGCGGCGCCCCTTCCCGACCTTTGGAAAGGAGGGCTTAGGTTTAGGGGATCCTACAAGCCTCTTCGATCTCTGCCCAAGCAGGGACATTTTCTCAGTCCCAATCCTGGTAGTCTCACATCCTACCATCGCACAGCCCATGAAGAGCTGGGTTTGGGAACAACCGAGCTGCGGGCGCCTCCTGCTATCTGGACGCTTCTTTCGGAATGCAAAGTTCAGGTTGGACTCTGGCCATGAAGGCTGTGGCTGAGGCCCTGGGGCTGTGCCTTAGTCGCCCGTTTCAGCACTGTGGGCAGTCCCCCCCCCCACGCTGCCCCAGAATAGGGCCGGACGGTCATCCCTAGGGACTACTTAAATAGGGGACCCAACCCTGATGAGTAGAATTGACATCTGAGTTTAAATTTGTATATGTTAGGCACTATTTGCTAAGCAGAGAGCGAACACTGGCAGAAAACATTACCGTCCAGTGCCTTCCCTTGGCAAGCTGCCCATGCCTGGACAGAAGCCTAATGGTGAAAATGACATCTGTGAACTTTATTTTTAGCCCAGTGGTGTTCATGTGCAGCCACATGAAAATCTGCCCATGTGCCTTTACTGTGATTGGTCTGGGATGCCTAGACAGTTCACTTATCTTTTTTCTGAAGACCAATCTCATGCTTTAGGTTGAAAAGTTGGGAATCCAGAATAATATTTGTTCATTCTCACTTCCAACTCACCATCATCGAGGCGGGCAAATCACAAGGTCAGGAGTTCGAGACCAGCCTGGCCAATATGGTGAAACCCTGTCTCTACTAAAAATACAAAAATTAGCTGGGCGTGGTGGCAGGCACCGGTAGTCCCAGCTACTTGAGAGGTTAAGGCAGGAGAATCGCTTGAACCCGGGAGGCAGAGGTTGCAGTGAGCCGAGATCCCACCACTGTACTCCAGCCTGGGCGACAGAGCGAGACTCCATCTCAAAAAAAAAAAAAAAAAAAAGGATACAATGAAACAAGACTGTTGTCCCCATACCACCACCCCTCCCCCCACATAAAACCGCAGCTGTGCTGATTTTATGTATGATTTGGAGATTTCAATCTTGTAGGGAGCTATTTGGACTACCACTGGCCTGGCCAAGAAGGAAACTGCATTTTTAGAGGACTTGGATTTTGTATTTTTAAGAACATTTTTTAAAAAGTGCTTACTATGGAAGGGGGTACAAAACACCGTTTTGTTGAGGAGGTTCCTAATGCATATGGGATTGGCAAGGAGAAACCAGCCCCTTCCCCCAGTTCTCCCTCCACTCCTGCCCGGGGATGCACTACTGTTCTTTGTATCTCCCCACAGCGATGGCTTCTGCTGATCTGCCCGCAGATCTGCAAGAGCCAATCCCTGCCCTGCACACCTCCCCTGGGAGTACAAGTGTACTCTTCTGGTTTGTAAGGTAGCCACGCAGCCCTTTGCCCCACAGCCTGGACAACATTCTTTGATGATAGGAGCCAAGCAACTTAACTTGGCTGCATGCCAGTATGGCCTGGACTGTGGAGACTGGGGACTGTGATGGGGTTACATGTCTGCCTCTACAGCTTACCACTTCATTTACACTTGTGTTAGCACATTGATACTCCTGGATGTCCCTTTTATTGTCAGATATACATGTGTATTCTTAGAGCACAGTGTTGGGAGCATAAGTAGTTAATTAAGTAGTACTTTATTTTAATAGAGGCAGACTTTGTGAATTGCAGATTGATTAGTAGTAAAGCTTTCAGTAACTAAATCTATTTTCTCAGCCTAACTTTTTTCTTAAATGAACTACCTGACTCTATTACATTTTTCCTTTGATTTCTTAGAGCATCTTCAAGAAAGCAATGGACATTTGATTTCTAAGACCAAAGACCTTGGTAACCTGCAAGCAGCATCACGGAGATTGCAGAATCCTTCCAGGGAAGTCTGTGACAATTCAAGAGAATATGTTTCTTCTGGACAGTTTCCAGACACAGAAGCTTCAGCTACCTCTGAGACCAGTAATTCTAGGAGTTACTCTGAAGTTTCAAGAAATGAAAGCCTCAAATCTCCTATGGGAGAATGGGGATTCCAAAAAGGACAAGAGATATCTGCTAAAGCAGCTACATGTTTTGCAGAGAAGTTGCCTTCTAGCAACCTGCTCATGAACAGAGCTAAAGAAGCAGCGAGCCTCTCTCATTTGAACAGTCAGGACCGGGTTGACCACAAGGAGTGGGAAATGGTGTCTAGGCACTCATCTTGGGGGGATGTTGGTGTGGGTGGCAGTCTTAAGGCTCCAGTGTTAAGCCTAAACCAGGGAATGGACAATGGAAGAAGCACTCTGGTGGAAGCAAGAGGTCAGCAAGTGCATGGGAAAACAGAAAGGGTAGCAGTGATGCCTGCAGGGTCTCAGCAAGTTAGTGTCAGGTTCCAGGTCCATTATGTCACAAGCACTGATGTGCAATTCATTGCAGTAACTGGAGACCATGAGTGTCTTGGGAGATGGAACACTTACATCCCACTCCACTATAACAAGGATGGGTTCTGGTCTCATTCCATTTTCCTGCCTGCAGATACAGTGGTGGAGTGGAAGTTTGTGTTGGTAGAGAATGGGGGAGTTACCCGCTGGGAAGAATGCAGCAATAGATTCCTAGAAACTGGCCATGAGGATAAAGTGGTTCACGCATGGTGGGGGATTCACTGATTCAGTTTGCAAAGTATTGGAGAAGCTGTAGAACAATGTGGAAGAGGCTGAGGTTGTGGAACACACTGAATAAAATAAAGGCAGTGTGACTCCAAATTCAGCCATCTGAATTGTTTCAGATTTGCTAGTGGCCTTTGTCTCATGTGCAGAAATATATATGTGTGTGTGTATAACGCTTCCAGTGAGTGTGAACTTTTCTTCCCTGTGGCACGGACTGACGGACTTGTGCTGATCCATTATTACTTTAGGGCTTGATTCTCTTGGGGAGTGACTTGGCTAAGCTTCAGGCGTGAACTGTGGTCATGGAGCAAAAAAATTAACCAGCTGCCCAGGGTTCAAACTTGAGCCTTTAGGTGATCTTTAAACCATGGTAGCAAAATAAGCCTCACTCAAACATAGCTGACTTCCTATTGGTACAGCTTGAGAAGCACTTTTTACTACATACATATTTTATGCTTAAAAAGTTAACATGATACAAAACTGTGATTAGAAAATATCTGGTCTGGATGTGATTAGTGAGGGTACAAGATAATGCTGTAAGACTGCCTAATGCTTTTTGTTTGATTTTCCTCTGCCAGGCGTGGTTATGTGCTATGAGGGTAGCAAGTATGTCTTTGTCTTAATGATCTAAGGCTGGTGTAGAAACAAGGGGCCTAATGAGAACCAGTCGTCATGGAAGTCAGTCGCGGGGGCAGCCCATGAGGAAAGGGAACATGAGTGGGGGTGGGGGTAGGCTGAGTGAAGTAGCCTGAATGACACCTCTTAGAGGACTGAAGTACAGGCACAGCCCGACTACAGGGACAGACACAGCCATCATTTACCCATGGGAGCATCTGTAGGACCATCTCTCTTCCACTTCTCCTCCCCTCCCCCACCACATGCGGCTAGATGGACTGTCCTACAGTAACCGTTTCCACCTGTCGCCCTCTTCCCTCTCCTTTCATAGCACTCACTATCTTGGGTAACACATTTATACAGGACAGTGGTACAGAAGTACATCTTTGCCCTAAGAAGACAGCAAATATTTAAACTTTAAGTTATTATAACTGAACAAATAATAAAACCTGAATTTTAATATCTTCATTCGATGTCTGAACTATTTGTCTAAATTTTAGTATCATAATAGCCTAGATGTAAAATAAAATACAAATATTTTCCTCCACTAATAACAGACACATACAGAAAAGCAAATATCAAAAGGTACAGAAGACATGAAGATTCTGTTTTTCTCCTCTCTTTGGAGAAAAAGTTTACAATATTTATTTTCAAAGTTCACCTTTGACTGGAGGGAAATTCAGCATGCCTGTACTTGAAAATGAATTCTTACATGTTAAAATAACTTTTGATAAGTTTAACATCTATTAGTGAAATAATGTTTAATCCTGTTAAAAAGATGGTTTTTGCTGAAAAGAATAAATCCAACTGAAAATAGCATAAGAAAGGGCTTAAAAGAACTATGTTTAACAGTTTTTGGCTCATGGTACTTTTACGTTAAATTCATGTGTACTGTTTACAGACTTCATAATGAATTTTATATTGTACTAATAAGCTCTGCAGAAGGCATTCACCATTACTGCGTGGAATGCCCAAACATGCCCATGAGGAAAATTAAAGGTAAAACAATTTAAGTAAAAGTCTCTCTAGAATTCTATTACTGGCTATTTTATCACTACCTGGTAACATTATAATTAATCTTTCAGTAAAGCCAACTGATCTAAGAGATAAATACTACACTTTATATTTTAAAAATTCACTTAAAATTGGATGTGCTTACAGTTCTAACATTGCCCTTGAGAGCAGAAGCGTGAGGATCTTCTGGTGACAGCATGTATGCCCTACTCCATTTGTTGTCTGCATAGGTTAGGGCTGTTGCTAGCTGCTGTAACAGACACCATCCATTTAAGAAGGCTACAGCACCAGAGGCCGATTTCTTGCTCATGTAACTGTCAGCAGTGAGTCTTCCTGGCAGGAGGGCAGCTCCCCTCCTTGCAGAGATTCAGTTACCCAGACTCCCTTCTGCCCTGTGGCTCTACCATCCCCTATAACCCTCCTGTCTTCTGCATCCAGCCCATGGAGGGGAAAATAAAGTGAGGAAGAACACCCATGCATGTTAATACTTTGATCTGAAAGTGCCACATATTGCTCTGTCCACATTCTGTTAATGAGAACCCTCAGGCCACACCCACATACAAGGGGAGGCAGGATTGGGAAATAGAGACTCTTGCTGGGCAGCTGTTTCTCAGTGACAATTCCAGATTATACTACAGGAACATAAGATTTGTTTTGGACAGCTAGCCATCTGCCACATTGTCCCTAATGTTTTGACACAACGGATTCATTTTTGTATCTGTTCTTCTCTCATTTTATTTGGTTCACATATAAACCCCCCTAATTTATTAAAATATAATTAAAGCAGACTGAATAGATATAATCTAGAAGTTACCAACTTGCTAAAGAGTAACAAAATCGTTTTCTTTCTTTACTATTATTAATAAGCAAAAAAGGGAAACTTTTGTAAAAGTTTTGACTGGGGGCCCTGATGTTTGGTTATCTGTTTACCCTCACTGATATTGACAGAACAGTGAGTTCATAGTCACAAAATGAGTCCCTGTTAGTATGCTAAAGTTTGTCCTCTGTCCTTGGTATTACACCACATCTTTCACTTTCATGTGAAAGTAGTTTTTCCCCCAGCAATTTTTTAAAGCTACATTAGATTGAATAAAACACTTAAATTAAATTAAAATTTAAGTAGAATAAAATAAAATAAAATAAAATAAAATAAAATAGATTCTATTGTCTTGGGACCAGTAACAACAATAAAAAACTACAATTATTCCAGCATATTTGAATAAGCACAAATTATATCTTATGATTAATTACCTTATAAGGTAATTATAATACTTTATTACATAAGAATACTTTATAGGTATTAACTGTTATAATGTATAAATACTAGCTAGTAGATGTTTGAAGTTTTACCATGAGGGATTCAAGAATAGTTTATTTAAAAATAGAGTTTACAAGACAGGGCATCTTTTATTAAATTTTCACATAAAAAGAAAAAGTACACAGGGCACTAATTACAAGTAACACCACAATTAATTGGGCCTCATTCCTCTGTAAAGAATAGGCAAGCAACGAGTCATTTTAGTAACATTTTTTCCTGGTCTTTTACTTTCTGTATCCTCTTTTCTTGATTTCTGATCATTGAAGACATCACTGAAAATGTTGATAAAACAGTTAGAATAACAAAATCCACTCAGGCTGTAATTCTATAATGTGCTACTTAAAAGATTAGCTTGTTAATATAGAATAGACATGTTCTGAGCTCAAGACATTCTTAAAAAATCGTGATGTAGCATATTTTTGAAAAGGTTGGTGTTATGGAAGAGAGCTAAGGGTGAATCTTTAGTGGTTCAGATGTTTTATTTACTTATTTATTTTGTAGAGACAGGGCCTCTCTATGTTGCCCAGGGTGGTCTCAGACTCCTGGCCTCACGCAATCCTCCTGCCTCAGTCTCCCAAAGTGTCAGGATTACAGGCATACGCCACTGTGCCCAGCCTCAGTTGTTTTAAATGGGCATGAGAATTGTAAAAGTAATACTAATTATAAATAATTCAAACACCTCAGAAGGACACAAAGAAAGATGAAGGTCAGTCTTTGCCTCTGCTCCCTCCATCTGCTGGAATCTGCCTCCGCCTGAGAGGTCATTACCAGCAATTTGTTGAATATCTGCACATATACATGCATGTGCATATGTTTTATTCTTTACACAAATGAAAATATATGGTATAGATTGTTCAGTAGCTTCCTTTTTTCATATAACAAAATGTCAATAATTTTCCAGTTCAGCTTATGTTGTGTTGTAACTGCATAGTATTTACTAATATTTCATTATGCAAATTATTAGAATGTTAGTAAACAGACTAAAAAAGGTTACATCCTTTTCCTTCCTTCCTTCCTTTCCTTCCTTCCTTCCTTCCTCTCTCTCTCTCTCTTTCTTTCTTTCTTTCTTTTTCTTTCTTATAATAAATGCTTTTGTATAAACACTTCTGTGCATTTGTACAATCATTTTTTATAGAATAAATTGCCAGAAGTGAAATTTCTGGGTCAAAGCGTAAATGCACTTCAAGTTTTGACAGTCCTCCCAAAATTCCCCCTAAAAATACTTGTTTTAGAATTTTCAAGAGGTGTCCCATCCAGACACTGCATTCAGCAAAAAGGTCTTTTTATTTTGTAAACAAATATATGTCTTCCATGTGGATTATTATTTGGTGGCATACATCGGATAAACTCAGAAACATATGTCATGGTGCGAATAAAAATATGATCAATAAGATAATGCATCTTCCTTCAAAAAACTCACAATAGATGTGGAGAGGAAGATGGCAGATAGGAGACAGGGCTGACATGCAGCCCCAACTTGGATGGACAGAGAAACGTGTGGAGACCGTTGACTTTTGCTCCAAGAGCCACTGCAGGAACATAACAGGAAAACCAAAAGAATTTACAGATCCTTTAAAAGAAGCAGCATGCCACTGCCAATTCCACAAGACAGGTAAAAAACTGTGAGTTTCCAAAGTGTGAGAGGGGGAAATCCTGCCTCTCAACATATACCCCATTGGGGAACCTGAAAATCCAGATTACGGGAGAAGGATTTAACCTTACCTAGAACTGGAACAAATTTAGTGCAAAATATAAAAGTAGAAGGAGCAGTGGGAGGGGCCTTAGAGGCACTCCCATTCTCCAGCTTGAGCCCAGGGAAGCCATCCCTAACTATATCTCACAGGGGCCCTTGGGGAAGGTGGCTGGCAGAATTTGGGAGTGGTCACAGAGTGAAAGAAGCTTCCAACTGAACTCTGTAATAATTTCAACTGGGCACAAACTCTTTTGAGCAGAATCTGGGTGGTGAAAGGGAAATGCTACAGAAAGGAACACAGAAGCCACTGCTGACAGTGTGGGCAGAGAAGAAGGTGCAGGTGAGACCTGAAAGCCATACTTGCTTTCTCAGTGGGGAAGTTTATAACAGGGGGAAGGTCTGATCTGCCTGCAACCCCCAACCACTGCCCTGCACTGGCTGCCTGGAGACACTGGCGCTGTTAGAAGGGCATGGTGGGAGCAAGATTGGCCTTGCCAACTGTGTGGGAGGCTAGGTGAGGCCTACTGCACAGGCTTTCCCCAACTTCCTTGGCAAAAGAGGCAGCCAATTCACCTCTGGAACATAACCCCACTGGCCCAAGAACCACCACGCATACCCCACAGTGGCCACAGCAGGCCTCACCCAAGGAGAGTCTGAGCTCAGACCCACCTAACTCTGCCCTAATCCGATGGTATTTTTTAACCTGCACTGGTAGCTGATCACAAAACACACAAACTATTGAGAGCTTGATGGCCCCACACATTACCTGACAAACCCAAATACTTATCCTGGCCGACTTAGGGCAGGCTTATATTCCCCTGTCTACTATCACAGCTTGTGCTCTCTTGAAAGTGCCACCTCCTGGCTGGAGGCCAGCGAACTCAGGACATTATAGTAACTCATGATAGAAATGATAGAATAACCCTGTACGAAGGAAGGAGAAAGCGGCAGCTAATTCCACTGCCTGCAACATTCTGGCTACCCAGAGGTCCTGAGTCTGTCCATGTGAATATACCACTGCTAGCAAAACCAGTATTTGATAAAGCCAGGACACTAAATATATCTATAACCAAGGACTCTCACAGAGTATACTTTACTCCCCTACATCCTCTACCAGATGAGGTGCTGGTATCCACGACTGGGAGACCTGAAGATGAATCACATCACAGGACTCTTTGCAGACATTTCCCAGCACCAACCCTGAGCCTGGTAGACCCATTCAGTGGCTAGAAGCACAAGAACAATAACGATCATTGCAGTCCAGCTCTCAGGAAGGCCTATCCCTTGGGCCTTGGGGAGGATACCACATTAAGGGGTCACCCTGTGGGACAAAAGAATCTGAACCTTGAGTTCCAGGTTTTTCCACTGAAATAGTTTACTCAAATCAGAAGGAATCAGAAAAGCAATTCTGGAAATATGACAAAACAAGGTTCGATAACATCCCTGAAAGGTCATACTAGCTTGCCAGCAATGTAGCCAAACCAAGAAGAAATCTCTGAATTGCCAGATGAAGAATTCACAAGGTTGATTAAGCTACTCATGGAGATACCAGAGAAAGGTAAAAACCAACTTAAAGAAATTTAAAAAACAATACAGAATATGGATGAAAAATTCTCCAGAGAAATAAATATAAAGAAAAACAATCACAATTTCTGGAAATGAAAGACACACTTATAGAAATATAAAATGCATTGGAAAATGTCAACAATAGACTAGAACAAGTAGAAGAGAAACCTTCAGAGCTCGAAGACAAGGCTTTCAAATTAGCCTAATCAGACAAAGAAAAAATAATTTAATAAAATTGAACAAAGCCTCCAAGAAGTCTGGGATTATGTTAAACAGCCAAACCCAAGAATAATTGGTGTTCATAAGGAAGAAAATGAATCTAAAAGTCTAGAAAAATTATTTGAGGGAACAATTGAGGAAAATTTCCCTGGTCTCACTAGTGATCTAGACATTCAAATACAAGAAGCTCAAAGAATAGCCGTGAAATTCACTGCAAAAAGATCTTCACCTAGGCACATGGTCATCAGGTTATCTAATGTCAAGATGATGGAAAGAATCTTAAGAGCTGCAAGGCAAAAGTATCAGGTAACCTATAAAGGAAAACCTATCAGATTAACAGCAGATTTGTCAGCAGAAACCCTACAAGTCAGAAGGAATTGGGGTCATATTTTTAGCCTCCTCAAACAAAGTAATTGCCAGCCAAGAATTTTGTACCCAGCAAAACTAAGCTTCATGAATGAAGGACAGATTAAGTATTTTGCAGAGAAAAAAAAAGAAAAAAAAAAGTGCTGAGAGAATTCCCCAGTACCAAGCCATCACTAAAAAAATGCTAAAAGGAATTCTAAATCTTGAAACAAAACCTCCAAACACACCAAAATAGAACCATCTTAAAGCATAAATCTCACAGTGCCTATAAAACAATAACACAAAGAAAAAAAAACCCAAGGTATTCAGGCACCAACTAGTAGGATGAACAAAACAGTACCTCATATCTCAATACTAACATTGAATGTAAATGGCCTAAATGTGCCACTTAAAAGATACAGAATGGCAGAAAGGATAAAAATCCACCAACCAAGTATCTGCTGTCTTCAAGAGACTCACCTAATACACAAGGACTCACATAAACTTAGGTAAAGGGATGGAAAAAGATATTCCATGCAAATGGATACCACAAACGAACAGGGGTAGCTAGTCTTATATCAGACAAAACATACTTTAAAGCAACAATAGTTCAGAAAGACAAAGAGGGATATTATATAATGATAAAGGATCAGTCCAACAGGAAAATATCACAATCCTAAATATATATGTACTTAACACTGGAATTCCCAAATTTATAAAATGATTACTACCAGACCTAAGAATGTGATAGATGCTAACACAATAATAGTGGAGGACTTCAATATTCCACTGATAGCACTAGACAGGTCATCAAGACAGAAAGTCAACAACAGCAAAAAAAAAACATAAAACAAAAACAAAATGCACTTAATGCAATGAACTTAAACTATACCCTAGAACAAACAGACTTAACAGATATTTACAGAACATTCTACCCAACAACCAATGAAAAGAACAACAATACATTCTTTTCATTAGCCCATGGAACATTCTCCAAGATAAATCATATGATAGGCCACAAAACAAGTCTAAATAAATTTAAGAAAATCAAAATGATATGAAGTACTCTCTCAGACCACAGAGGAATAAAACTGAAAATTAACTCCAAAAGGAACCCTTAAACTATATAAATACATGGAAATTGAATAATCTCTCTAAGGTCACACCCAAGGAACTAGAGAAACAAGAACAAACCAAACCCAAACCCAGCAGAAGAAAAGAAATAACAAAGATCACAGCAGAATTAAATGAAATTGAAATAAACAAATAAAAAACAATACAAAAGACAAATGAAATAAAAAGTTTGTTCTTTAAAAAGATAGAATTATTAGACCATTAGTGATATTAACTAAGAAAGGAAGATAGAAGATCCAAATAAGCTCAATTAGAAATGAAATCAGAGATTTTACAACTTATACCACAGAAATACAAAAGATCATTTAGGGCTACTACGAACACCTTTATATGCACAAACTAGAGAATCTACAGGAGATGGATAAATTCTTGGAGACATATAACCCTCCTGATTAAGCCAGGAAAAAAACAGAAACTCTGAAGAGACTAATAACAAGTAGTGAGATTGAAACAGTACTTTAAAGAATGTCAGCAAAAAGAAGTCCAAGACCAGATGGATTCACAGCTGAATTCTATCAGGCATTCAAAAATAACTGGTACCAATCTTACTGAAACTGTTTCAAACATAGAGAAATACGGAATCTTCCCTAAATCATTGTATGAAGTCAGTATCACCCTAATACTAAAACCAGGAAAGGACATAACAAAAAAAGAAAACTACAGAGCAATATCCATGATGAACATAGATGCAAAAATCCACACATTCTATGAAGTCAGTATCACCCTAATACTAAAACCAGGAAAGGACATAACAAAAAAAGAAAACTACAGACCAATATCCATGATGATGCCAGACACAGTGGGTCACACCTGTAATCCCAGCACTTTGGGAGGCCAAGGTGGGCATATCACAAGGTCAAGAGTTCGAGACCAGCCTGGCCAACATGATGAAACCCCCATCTCTACTAAGAATACAAAAATGAGCCGGACATGGCTGGGCATAGTGGCTTACACCTGTAATTCCAGCACTTTGGGAGGCCGGGGTGGGCGGATCACGAGGTCAGGAGATCAAGACCATCCTGGCTAACACGGTGAAACCCTGTCTCTACTAAAAAATACAAAAAAGTAGCCGGGCATGGTGGCGGGTGCCTGTAGTCCCAGCCACTTGGGAAGCTGAGGCAGGAGAATGGCGTGAATCCGGGAGGCGGAGCTGGCAGTGAGCTGAGATTGCACCACTACACTACATATAAATATGTTAAACATAGATGCAAAAATCCACAACAAAATACTAGCTAACTGAATACAGTACCATATCAAAAAGATAAAACACCATGATTAAGTGGGTTTCATATCAGGGATACAGGGATGGTTTAACATACTCAAGTCAATAAATGTGATACATCACACAAACAGAATTGAAAACAATGATCGGCCGGGCGCGGTGGCTCAAGCCTGTAATCCCAGCACTTTGGGAGGCCGAGACGGGCGGATCACGAGGTCAGGAGATCGAGACCATCCTGGCTAACACAGTGAAACCCCGTCTCTACTAAAAATACAAAAAACTAGCCAGGCGAGGTGGCGGGCGCCTGTAGTCCCAGCTACTTGGGAGGCTGAGGCAGGAGAATGGTGTAAACCCAGGAGGCGGAGCTTGCAGTGAGCTGAGATCCGGCCACTGCACTCCAGCCCGGGCGACAGAGCAAGACTCCGTCCCAAAAAAAAAAAAAAGAAAACAATAATCATATGATCATCTCAAAAAATGCAGAGAAAGCATTTGACAAAATCCAACATTGCTTTATAATGAAAACCCTTGGCAAAATCGGCACAGATGGGACATACCTCAAGGTAACCAAAACCATCTATGACAAACTCACAGCCAACATTATACTGAAAGGGGAAAAGTTGAAAGCATTCTCCGTGAGAACTTGTACAAAACAAGGATGCCCACTTTCACCACTGCTATTCAACATTGTACTGGAAGTCCTAGTGAGAGCAGTCAGACAAGAGAAAGAAATAAAGGGCATCCTTCATTGAAGAGGAAGTCAAACTATTGCTGTTTGCCGATGACATGATCCTATGCCTAGAAAACCTTAAAGACTCATCCACAAAGCTCCTAGATCTGATAAATGAATTCCGTAAAGTTTCAGGATACAAAATCAACGTACACAAATCAGTAGCATTGCTATACACCAACAATGACCAAGCTTAGAATCAAATCAAGAACCCAGCCCCTTTTACAACAGCTGCAAGAAAAATAAAATACTTGGGAATATATCTAACCAAGGAGATGAACAATCTCTACAGGAAAAACTACAAATGCTGCTGAAGGAAATCATGGATAACACACACAAATGGAAACACATTTCATGCTCGTGGATAGGTAGAATCAGTATTGCGGAAATGATCATACTGTCAAAAGCAATCTACAAATTCAATGCAATTCCCATCAAAACACCATTATCATTCTTCACAGAACTGGAAAAAACATTCCTAAAATTCATATGGAACAAAAAAAAAGATCCCACATAACCAAAGCAAGACTATGCAAAAAGAAGAAATCTGAAGACATCACATTACTTGACTTCAAACTATACTACAAGGCTATCATCACCAAAACAGCACAGTACTGGTATAAAAATAGGCACATAGACCAATGGAACAGAATAGAGAACCCAGGAAGAAAGCCAAATATTTACAGTCAACTGATCGTTGACAAAGCAAACAAAACATGAAGTAGGGAAAGGACACCCTATTCAACAAGTGGTGCTGGAATAATTGGCAAGTGGCATGTAGAAGAATGAAACTTCAACTCAAGATGGGTCAAAGACTTAAATCTAAGACCTGAAACCACAAAAATTCTAGAAGATAACATCAGAAAAACTCTTCTAGATATTGGGTTAGACAAGAGTTCATGACCAAGAACCCAAAAGCAAATGCAACAAACACAAAGATAAATAGATGGGACCTAATTAAATTTAAAAGCTTCTGCATAGCAAAAGAAATAAGCAGCAGAGTAAACAGACAACCCACAGAGTGGGAGAAAATATCTGCAAACTGTGCATCTGACAAAGGACTAATATCCAGAATCTACAAGGAACTCAATCGAATCAGTAAGAAAAAAACAAACAAATAATCCCATTAAAAAGTGGGTTAAGTATATGAATAGACAATTCTCAAAGGAAGGAAGATATACAAATGGCCAACAAACATATGAAGAAATGCTCAACAACAGTAATGATCAGGGAAATGCAAATCAAAACAATGTGATACTACCTTACTCCTGCAAGAATGGTCATAATTTAAAAATATGACATAAGTGAAAAATATGACCAACAGATGTTGGTTGTGGATGTGGTAAAAAGGGAACACTTTTACAATGCTGGTGGGAATGTAAACTAGTACAACAACTATGGAAAGCAGTACAGAGATTTCTTAATGAACTAAAAGTAGAACTACCATTTGATGCTGCAATCCCACTACTGGAGGAAAAGAAGTCATAATGTGTAAAAGACACTTGTACACACACGTTTATAGCAGCAAAATTCACAATCTCCAAAATATGGAACCAGCCTAAACGCTCATCAACCAACTAGTGGATAAATAAAATTAGGCTGGGCGCTATGGCTCATGCCTGTAATCCCAGCACTTCAGAGGACAAGGCGGGTGGCTCATTAGGTCAGGAGATCGAGACCATCCTGGCTAACACGGTGAAACACCAGCTCTACTAAAAATACAAAAAATTAGCTGGGCATGGTGGCGGGTGCCTGTAGTCCCAGCTACTTGGGAGGCTGAGGCAGGAGAATGGTGTGAACCCGGGAAGTGGAGCTTGCAGTGAGCCAAGATCACGCCACTGCACTCCAGCCTGGGCGACAGAGCCAGACTCTGTCTCAAAAAAAAAAAAAGAACGAAAATTATTATCTATCTATCTATCTATAGAGAGTATTACATGGTGTGTGTGTGTGTATATATATATAGTATTACGTTATATATATATATATATATATATACACATACCTCACCCATCTCATCCTTCCCCCATACACACACACACACACACACACACACACCCCATGTATATTTACATGGTATATATATATATTTACATGGTGTGTGTGTGTATATATATGTGTATACAACCATGTAATACTACTCAGCCACAAAAAGGAATAAAATAATGGCATTTGTAGCAATCTGCATGGAGTTGGAGACCATTATTCTAAGTAAGGTAACTCAGGAAAAGAAAAACAAACATTGTATGTTCTCACTCATACGTGGCAGCTAAGCTATGAGGATGCAAAGGCATAAGAATAATATGATGGACTTTGAGGACTTGGGGGGAAGGATGGGAGGCGGGTAAGGGAAAAAAGATACATTGTATACTGCTTGGGTGATGGGTGCACCAAATCTCAGAAATCACCACTGAAGAACTTTTCCCTGCAACTAAACACCACATGCTCCCTACAAACTATTGAAATTTTAAAAAATAATGCTAAAACCCCACAAATTCACAATAAACTTAAAACCAAATATTTTTCCTAATGTTTATATACATAGGAATCTTGGGTTATCACAGGGACCTGGGATTTTCTTCAACAACAATTCGCTAAAGCCTTACTATATTAAAAACACGTGGATTGTGGAGTCAGAAATTGCAGAGGCCAAGTCCTTGCTCTACTCTTCACTGTGACTTGGAATTTACTGACTATTCTTTTATCTTCAGTTTCCCCATTTTCAAATGCTGTAATAACAGTACCCATTTCCCAATGTTGTTGTGAAGATCACATGAAAAAAACGTAAGTGAAGCTCTGAGTACAAGGCCTGGCACACAGTTGGGAAGTGCTCAATTAAGTGTTAATAGCAACTATTATTACTAACAAAGTTGTTTATTTTATGAAGATTTGTTCTTAGAAATGTATTTTCCTTTGCCCAGCAATTTATTGTTTTCTAGGGATAGAAAAGATAGAATAACAAATGTACTTCAAAATTCATTTCTCTCTGATAAAGGCCCCTAGAGTCATGAATGTGGGTTAGAAAAGTATGAACCATGAAGGCTCCCCCATATTCATGGTACTTAGAACTTACGCCCAAAAAGCTGCCAGTCTTCTGCAGATTAGAACAGTTTCTTATTCAAACAGTTTTAGCATTTTTAGAAGTGGATTCTTTTTATTTTGTGATTCATTGGGTGCCATAGTGTCTTATAGTGCTATGCTAATTTAAATCCTGTGTAAGAATAAATACCATTATTTTGCTTCCTTGCTATTGACTATACTCTTGCCTAGGCTATTATCGTATAAATGCTTGTCTACAGACCTAATAGCAACAAGAAAGACAGTGTGTGGGAAAGTCCCATGTGAAAAACCACTCAGAACCTCAAAACCACTCCTAAGGCATGGCCAGCAGGATTGTCATCCCCATTAGACAAGAGAGTACAGCAGGGCAAGAGTGACCTACCCATGGTCACACAATTAATCCAGGGGCTATTAATGGTTAAGACCCTTATATTTAGACTTCAGTTTATAGTTGCTAACTCAATACCCTTTCAGTAGGTCTATAGACAGGAGGCTTAATCTGAAAGGAAGGTGAACATGCTAATGAGCAAGGCAGATCTCTTCAAAAACACACACTGTACCTTGGTTCTTCATCTGTAAATCTTCCACCAGAGTTTGCAAGCTTTCTAGTCTGTTCTGAAGCTTCCTGCATGTTTTTCCTGTTGTTTCTATTGGCGGAGACTGTGAATCTATTAGAAAATTGCTTAGATGTGATATTGAAAGTCTATTCAACATTTCCTTTTAGAAATCTTTCAATTAAAGGCTAAACAATTTTTCTTTAAAATAAAGAGATCTTTTTTCATGACAAATTCTAAAAGAGCTATAACACTTAAAGGAAACTCTAAAACATGATTTTAAAACAGAGAAAAATGAGTTTTATCTAAATATTGCAATGCTAGCCTATTTGATTTTGTTCAAACCAATCTGATGTATCATTATTTAACTACATAATATTAAATAAGATGGGTAAAAAGAACACTTCAAGTTTCATGATACATTCTGCAATATAAATGACAGCTTTTCGTACCAAGCCTGAGTAGTTCCACTAACTACTCAGCGGGACTGCTGATTATACAGAAACTGCACCATTTTCAAGGTATGCGAGGCCAGTGCCCATGTCAGTTCTGTCACCTAACGGGAATGTATTATATGATGGCAGAGGGTGGCATGGATGCCAACATGATCACACTGAACCCAGAACGAATGTGGCAGCGGCAACTAAAGAGGGCCTAGGAGCATGTAAGCTATTCTCTTACCAGTGTGCTGTTTTGTCAACCTCTAAAAGTACTTAATTGGCAATCTGAAGACTTAAATTTTGATCTTAATCCCTGCCTAGCTGCATAATTTTGATAATATTTTTAATGGCTAATTTTCCTATCAAAAAATACCCTTTTCATTCAAGGCAATTATCTAGGAATTACTTCAGTTTAAGAGAATGAGAAACATTTTCTTGGAGAGTTTTTTTTTTTTTTTTGAGACAGAGTTTCGCTCTTGTTGCCCAGGCTGGAGTGCAATCATGGGATCTCGGCTCATCGCAACCTCTGCCTCCCGATTCAAGCGATTCTCCTGCCTCAGCCTCCTGAGTAGCTGGGATTACAGGCATGTGCCACCACACCTGGTTAATTTTGTATTTTTAATAGAGATGGGGTTTCTCCATGTTGGTCAGGCTGGTCTCAAACTCCTGACCTCAGGTGAGCTGCCCGCCTCAGCCTCCCCAAGTGTTGGGATTACAGACATGAGCCACAGCACCCGGCCAGAGGTTTTTAACATAAATAATACAAAATATATGTTTGATGAGTATGACAATAAGCGGGGGGTTGGGGGTGAGAAGAAGTGTCAAGCAGTATTGCTCTATTCCTGCAATAACCACAGCTTTAAAAGGTAATATGGAGGCCAAAGCAACTCCATCTTGGATGCTAATCTGCTAAGTTGACTTCTGATTAATCCCAGAACCAGGAAGGCATCCAAGATTTCCAGTTTCCTTGTATGGTAGGTAGCAAGTACCTGCCATAAATTCTACCCTTCAGCAACTGTCCTGTTCATCCTTTCTGAGGCATGTATACCCTTTACCTATGGTATACAGGCCCTGCGTCTGGGGGGATAGTGGTACAAGGATCCACCACCTTGTGTGACTGTTGCAAAGGCACAGACATGGCTCCATTCTTAAGTCCCTATTAAATGTTTCTTTCTGAGAAATTGGATTTGTCAGCCTCTTTCTTCAGCCTCTCAGCTTCCTCAGTCTTTGTGGGGAGGTTTGCACAGACTTGCCCACCACAGAACAGGAAAGTAATTCTATACTTAAAATTTAAAAAGACAGTAAATGAATAGCTTAGAAACATAAGAGATGAAAGAGGACACAAGTACAGAAAAAAAGATGTAAAAAATGTACTAATGTGTGATTAGGTATTTTTTAGGATCTAGAAATGTGTAAGGTATAGAATTTCAAAAGACTAAGAAATAACTTGATGATAATACAACTTTGTCTAGTTTCTCTCTTACAAAAGGGAATGATGTCATAGAACACCGGGGTTGTTTGGTCACTGTCATACATGATGGGAAATATTTCAAGTTCATTCAACACATATTTAACTCTCACGTACTTACCAGGCATTTATTCTAAATCAAACATTTTTTTCCATTTGTCTTATCAAACAACAAACTAACTTAAAATATTAAAAATGAGAAAATTTTGAAAAGTTTGTATGGTATGCACTTATAGTGACTAAAGCAGAGACTGAAGAAGAGTTATGATTTTAAAGAATGTAAATAAGAAAAGTAACTCACAGCATTTAAAAGACGATCCAAAATCTTTTAATAAAACAGAGGCAAAGACGTTCATTATTCATTTAGAGAAAAAGAGAGATAATGTTTACATATAATATCAATGTACATTTACTAAGGCTCGTATGGTACACAATAGCTGTTCTATTTAAATAAGACCTGTTTAAGTTACACAGAATCAGTTAGAGCTTACACATAAGAGCAGCACACAAAATCTTAATTCTGAGTCAAAAGAACTTAAGAGTTCAGTAGTGTAGGAAATCAATTAATCACATCAATGATATCAGATCTTTCTTACCTTTAACAGAATCAGATGAATGAATAGGCTTGGCGGACCTATACTGTGATGCGGAACCTATTGAACCTTCAACTGAACTAGTTAGGAGCGAGTGCACTGGAGACTTTTTAGGAGAAGAATTGAATGAACGAGAAGCTGAGTTTTTCACAGATGGACTTGCTAAAAGTTTGCAAGAACAAAAGTAAAAGGACAGAATTAATTAAAAATAGTACACTGCACTTCTCAAAAAGTCAAGCTTTCATGAGAAAATGTTCCCAATGGTGGAGGGACAGGCAGACATTCTTCTAAATACCCAAGATTTGGGGTTGGAACTGAAAAGGGTTATGCCTCAGGAATAAGGGTGAACAGGAAGGAGACCTGCCCTTGGGATCCTGAGGTCTAGCTTCAAATCTTCTTTCTAATGTGATTAAATTGACCTGGATGCCTTAGTTGTCTACCAAATGCAAGCATGAATGCTCTCTAGAGGAAGGTAATCTCATTCATAGCATCACTATGTACATCATCTGTACAACTTTTCATATATAACATGTCATACAATAAAAATAACCAGGCATATAAGGAGACAAGATGATATGGCAGAAAACCAAGAGGAAAAAAATACAAATAATGGCATAGATCTACAGGGTCCAGACAATGGGCTTATCAGGCATAGACTCCCATAGATTCAAGCAGCATTACTTCAGACTCCAAGTGAATTCTTACATGCATAAAAAAATAATATTTGCAGAAATGAATAAAAACTGCTAAAACAAACCAATCAAAAACAAAAACAATCTTAAAGCAAAAGGGGAAAAAAAGGAACAGACTGTGTTTAAATAAACAATAAACTTACAGCTGACTTCTTAGTAGAAACAATGAAAGAAAGAAAACAATGGGAAGTGATATCTTCAAAGTGAAGAAAAAAATGCCAATTTAGAATTCTATACTCAGCAAAAATATTCTTCAAAAATCAGGATGAAATAAACACATTTCAGAAAAACAAAAATGGAGAGAATTTATCACCAGCAGGTTTACATTAAAAGAAGCCTTAAAGGCATAAGTAAAATGATACCAGAAAGTTAAGTGTAAGTATGTGGGTACATCTAAATGAATATTAACTGTAGAAAACAATAAAAATAATTAAATGTGGTATTTATATTTTTATAATTCATATTTTTAATTAAAATATGTGATAATTGTATGAAAGTTGGAAGGATAGTGAATGGAGTTAATATATTCGAAGGTACTGCCAATGTATGAGAAAAGGTAAAAGCATTCATTTATATCAATCTAATAAGGCAAGGATAAATGTTTTACTGTCCTGAGTAATCATTGAAACAATAGTAAAAAACATATAAATGAAGTAAACCTGAAGGAATTAAGTTTACATAAATGTTCTTTTATTCAAAATGTTAGTTCCTGAAAGATTTCCCCCAACCCAAAGATGATTTAAAAATTAAGAATTTGCAATTATTTTATTTAAGAATATTACATTTTGATTATAAATATACAATCATAATTAACAATGGGGATATGTTCTGAGAATTGTGCTGTTAGTTAATTTTGTCATTGTGCGACCATCATAGAATACACTTTCACAAACCTAGATGGTATACAGGCTATATGGTATAGCTTATTGCTTCTAGGCTACAAACCTGTAGAGCATGTCACTGTACTAAATACTGTAGGCAACTGTAACATAATGGTAAGTATTTATTTATCTAAATATGTCTAAACATAGAAAAGGTAACACACTGTGGTATGACATTATCATAGCTACAACATCACTAGGTAACAAGAATTTTTCAGCTCTATTATAATCTTATGGGACCTCTGTTGTTTACATCATGGTCATTGACCAAAACATCATGCAGCACGTGACTGTATACTGACATTAAGAAAAAAAATGAAAATTTATCTTTTTCCCATCTCTTTTCAGCTTACCTCAAATTTCTCTATTTACAATACGGTCCAGATTTATAACTACATTTTTGTTGAATAATCATCGCAGTTTCATTCTTTCTCATTTATTTTGTTCTCTTCCATAGGAAGACCAATTATGTATCTGTTGGTTTGCCTCTGCCTTCCAAATATAACATATTCTGTGTAATTATTTTTGGTACTTATTTTTAAAAATTCCTTTTGTGTAATTTTCTCCATGGCTATAATTTCAGTCACATCTATTTTATTTTTCATTTTCTAAAGCTTTTCCCTGTGATGTTTTTAATCTTTCTCTTCCATTTCTAGTTTGAGTTATGCCACTTTGCTTGTCAACAAATTGTGTTGACTTTCAATCTCTTCTTTCTGGAGCTTTTTAAAAATGAGATCATCTTATCTATAATTCTTTGGAAATTTTATGGAGAACTGTCCATCTCGATTATTCTCCTTTTCCTTTCGTCTATTCAATATTTATTCAGTACCTGCTATGTGCCAGGAAGTCTCCAGGAACCTGGGATATATCCAGGAACCAAATGGCTAAAGACATCTGCCCTTGCACAGCTCTTGTCTCACAGGGGTGACACAGTATGTGAGAAGATACTAAGAGTAACTGATAAAAGGAAGAAGGAGCACTTGGAAGTGTGGGAAAATTGTGATTTTTATTTTATTTTAATTTTCTTTTAGAGACAGGGTTTCGCCATGTTGTCCAGACTGATCTCGAACTCCTAGGCTCAAGCAATCCACTCACCTTGGCCTCCCAAAGTGCTGGAATAACAGGCATGAGCCATCACACTGGCTGGTTGTGATCTTTAAATGTGGTGATGACAATTAAGTCCCACTGGGAAAGTGACACCTGGGCAAAGGCTTTAAAGGAGCTGAGGTTTTAGCAACACAAGTTAACACGGCATAAAAGCCCTAACATGGAAGCTGCCTGACATGTTCAAGGAACAGTTTGAGGGTGGATAAAACAAAATGCATGAAAGAGGGAGTAGCAGGAAATGACGCCAGAGAGTTAACAAGGAGTTGGAAGATCCTGCAATGACTTTGGCTTTTACCCTCGTGGAAATGGGGAGACATTGTAGGCTCTATTTCTGTGCTTTCGTTGGAAACTCACCTGCAGATGCGAATGTGAAACAACCAGAGGGATCTTCCATGTCTCCTGCATTCAATGTGACCGGCTCTCTGGAAGCATAAGAATGGTAATGTAAGCATTCCATTTCACAAACACAGTACTAAGATTCATAGATAGAAGCAAGCGAACACAGGCAAATGTGATGGCTTAAAATATAACCTCAAGATGGCAATCATAACCCTAAAGTCCTAAAATACTCTAAGAGGTAGGTTCAAAGTTGCATTATCTTTTTGTATTCAGAATCCATGAATATTTTACAGAATGAAAATATATAATCTTCATTAGAAAATCCATTTTTGTGTACTAATAGCTATAAAATCCACAACATCTGTTCATGGATTCTAAGAGTTGCAATCTTAATGACTCATTTAGAAATAAAGAAATCTGACCGGGCATGGTGGCTCACACCTATAATCCCAGCACTTTGGGAGGCTGAGGCTGGTGGATCACGAAGTTAAGAGATCGAGACCATTTGGCCAACTTTGTGAAACTCCGTTTCTACTAAAAATACAAAAATTAGCTGGGTGTGGTGGCATGCACCTGTAGTCCCAGCTACTCGGGAGGCTGAGTCAGGGAAATCACTTGAACCCAGAAGGCAGAGGTTGCAGTGAGCCGATATCACGCCTTTGCACTCCAGCCTGGGTGACAGAGAGAGACTCTGTCTCAAATAAATAAATAAATAATGATAACAACTCATAACATTAGTAGTATCAGTGTACAAAACTATAAGTTGAAGTAAACTACATAGTTCTCTGTGAGTTGGGTACCAATATGAGAATAATATGGCAGCAGTTCTCAAGGTGGTTCCCTTTCAGGAGGTTTGTGAGGTCAAAATTATTTTCATTATGATATTAAGTTGTTATTTGCTTCGTAACTTTCAGTCTCTCACAAATGTACAGTGGAGTTCCCCAGAAGCTCCATGATAGTTGATATGCATATGAGAATCTAGCTGTATTTTATTAACCCAGTTACTGAAATGTAAAACATGTTTTCTCAATGACTTTTTGGAGCATATAGTTATTTTTTATAATAAAGAAAAAGTTATTTTTCATAATTTCAGAACAAAGAAGTATTACAGTACTTTCATTGCTGAAGGAAGCAGATTTTTCTAGTCATGAAGAAACTACTGCAGAGCTTTAATTATCTCAGGGAAGTAGCTTCTTTTTTTCCCATGCCTAGGACTGGGCTCCAACTCCAGTAGCTCAGTGTGGGTACCCAGAGGCAGTACACAGTGGTCATAAACACGGGCTCAGGAACCAGCTAAACCTGAGTTCAAATCTGACCTCCATTGTTTTCAAGCAGTATGACTTTGACAAGTTGCTAAGCAATCTGAGTCTTCATTTCTATGGGAAAATAATGCTTGCCTCATACATGAGATTAGACTAATAAGACAAGTCTAAATCAACTGGAAAATAAGAATTTTTATTAAGAATAATAAGAATAAAACATATGCAGTTGATAGTTGTGGTTATTAATAGGTATGATGTAGTATCATATACCCAGGTGAGAAGGAAATAAAAACATCATTTCTCTTAGGCTATAAGAAAGATTTACACTTGGTCAGTCTGCATCCTGGGTTCTGCAATCACAGATTCAACCAAATGAGAATTGAAAATACTTGGGGAAAAAGAAGATGGTTGTATCTGTACTGAACATGTACAGGCTTTTTTTTCTTGTCATTATTCCCTAAACTATACAATATGACAACTATTTACATAGCATTTACATTGTATTAGGTATTATAAGTAATCTAAGGATGGTTTAAAGAATATGGGAAGATGTGTGTAGGTCATATGCAAATACTATGCCATTTTATATAATGGACTTGAGCATCTGTAAATTTTAGTCTCTGTAGGGATCGTGGAACAAATGCCCCCATGGATACCAAGGGACAACTGTGTTTAGAAAGATTCAAATTCACTGTATTTTGATCAAGTAGCAGAGACAGTAAGAAAATATTTATAATACTATCTTAATCCATTCACTAAACAAATATTTACTGAATGGCTACTAGGTGGCAGGCATTACACTTGGTGCTGAAGACACAGCAATGAATTAGTCCCTACTCTAACTAGATCTTAACATAGAATTCACGTTCATAATTTTTAATATATACAGAGGGCTCGGATATCTCTGTTTATTTAGGTGGTGAAAATAGAAAAGATAAAAATAAATTTTTCCAGGCAGTCCGTCAAAAGACAGACCTCATGATTGTAAGTAACTTGAGGACAGGGCCCATATCTGTCTTGCTCACTATATTCTAAGGGTCTACTGCAGTGCATGGCACATTACAAACAGTTAAAGATCTTTTCAATTAATAACGAATAATCGTAAAAGGGACATTTTGAAAATAGGGGCTGGTGTTTCCTACCTACTAAGAGTTTCACTTGATTTGCTTCCTTCAGTGGAGTCCCTCAACGAGTTGTTGCTTCTGTTGGTAGAGGGATGGGAGAAATCACAGTTTACACAATGTTATTTTCTTACCAATGTAACAAAAGTTTGTGAGAAAAATAATGTATTCTTATGTAGGGTGAAATGATATCATTTGACAGCTGGATAAATAAATCATAAACATTAACTTAATGATAAAATTGCTTCTCTCAACATTACTTTTAGATAGATATGGATTCAAAAGAGTGAGACTGGGGCATTGGCTCTTCCAGGTGGAGGAAACAGAATGGAGAAAAAGCTTGAAGACAAAAATAAATGAACTTTTGGGAATCAGGAGGAGTCTGGTTTGATTAGAGGATAATACAGGAGTGAAAGCAGAGTGGTCACAAGGCAGATTTGTGTGACCACTCTGGGAGATTCTTCAGTGTCAGACTGAGGGACATGCACTTAATGTAGTAGGCAGTGAGGAGCTACTGAAGATTTTCGAGTAATGGCCATAGTGTCTTATACCATGATAAATAATGAATTAACATTAGCCTTTTGTCTTTTTTGGCTAAAGTCAATTTTTGAAAGCTGTCTTTGATTACAGTCTTATTTGGAGGTATGGATTTCATTTCTTTTTGCTTTAAAAATTTTTCATTTAAGAATTCAGCTATTCCATTATTGATGAAAATAGGATTGTTTTCGATAAGGTGCTTATAGTCCTAAACCGAAGTTTTTATAGTTTCCTTCTGAACCATACTTTTCTCAAAAGTTATGTAAGCCATTGTAAATATGTGTAAATGTAGAAAAAATCTTCCATTTTTTGGTATGGCATACCATATTAATAGCTTCATATGGATAAATATCAGCAAATTTTAAAGAAAAAATGTCTATTGAGTTGATTTCTAGAAACTAAATTACTTCAGTACATTTCACTGAAATCTTTCTTAAAGTCAGTTAAACAATGAACCCAATATGCCCATTAAGTGTCATGTAAACTTATGTCCAAACAGACTTCTCAAATTACAAAGCCACATATAAAACAGGTGGACAATTAATTTGATCCAGAATCTCAGATTCTTCTTACCTATGGCACATGTCTGATCTCAGGCTGGATTCAGTGATGCAATCTCTTACCCTATCCTCTCTGTATAGAAAATACAACTCTCAGTTAATCATATAAAGCACAATTTCATCCATGTCTTTTTAGACTAATCAATTGCTTACATATATTCAATTTTTCTTTTAGTGACAGCTGTGGATTTTAGGCCTCCAAGCAAATTTTGCAAAGGGCTCTGGAGTTTATCAACTGAGAAATGCTTTCCTCCCATGAATTCTTAAAAGCTTTAGGCTGAGTTTAGGCTTTAGTGACAAGGTCATTTATAGGATTATAGCAAATTAACATAAACTCTCTAAAGGTAGGGACCAAATATATTCATGTTCAATACTACAGTCCAATAGTGTCCAAGCCCATCATTAGTGGCTAGAGTGGTGGAAGCTGATCAGGGAAGACCTGGTAATCCCTCAGAATGATCAGTGCTGGGAGCGGGGTCTCCAACTTTTACTTCTGGCTTTTCCTCTGCTTTGTAGGAGGAGGAATGTTAATCTATGCCTAAATTTACAAATCTGTCAAATAAGTGTAATAATACTGCCCTGGATTGGAAGGCATATTATAGTTATGACAAAAATGGAAGTGCTCTGAAAATGAAAATGTTCATTGGAGTTGCTAGTGGAACAGTTCCAACGTTATGTGCTTCAGATAATGTAATGTTATACTAAGGCAACTGGGCTGTTACTAATGTTTTACTATTATTACTAATAATTAACTATTAGATAAACTCAGCTAATATTTTGCTACCTCAGGTAAATATATACAAATTGAACATCATAAGAAGCTGGAGATTATTTATATATAGGTATTATTTCAGGAACTATTACTTTTAGGTATTTGTCATATAATCAGAAAATGAATATTACAATAATGGGCTATTATAACTCTAAAATATATATACCATATCAAAATGCTGTAAGATAAGCTAAGCTAAATGATAACACACAAAAGTAAAACCCACTCTCTGAAAGAATAGGAGACTCTCATTGATGTCTGTAGCTGTGTGCAAGGAAGGGCTGCTGAACTGGCTGAATCCTTTTTGGATCTAATCTTTTACTAGTATGATATAATCAAATCAAGTCATTGGCATGAATGCAGAGAAAACGAAGTATTTCCTATTATCTTCTACTTGGAGAGTATGTAGTTCTCAATGTTCTAGTTTTATCTTCACCATTGAACTGTGTGGCTACAGACATGTCGACCTTTTGAGATGTGTTTTTCTCATTTACAAAATGGGATAAATAAACCCTGCTCTGCCTTGTCTCAACCAATAAGATTATGGTTATAAAATCTTTTGAGAATTAAAATTTACAAACATAACTTTCGGTGACACCTTGCACTAAGTATTTTCTGAATAGAATGACTGTATTGTTTTCTCTTAATGTCAAGTTGTTTTACATTTGCTTAACTCCTCCATTTTCATATTGTTTTATGTGGTAACTTCAGATACCTTTTAAAGTTATTTAAATCTCACCCTCCCAGAGAGTAACATGTGAATAACTCAATGGCAAACCATTCAAGAGATGAGCTTTCCCATTCTGTGTGCACACAGCCTTACACAGCCACATACAAGGCTCCCAGAGATGTTCTTCCATCTTCCTCTGTCTTGCTCAGAGACACAGCTGGCTCCTCATTGATCACGCTTCTCAACTCTTGGAGAAGCTGTTTCAGGTCCCTTGTTGGATCTTCCTTCAGTGTGTTAGCTTTCGTAGAGTGCTGAATTAAAACAATTTACAAACAAAGACACTTATTTTTTCAGATTGCTATGCTATTTCCTATCACAAAATTAATACAACTGGTAAACAGAAATTATGGAAAAGCAAGAAAAGGAAAACAAAAACATCACCCATAAGTTTATTACACAGAGATAATCAATAATAACCAGGAAATAATCAATAGAGTACTATATCTAATTTATATGTGCGTGGACACATATACACATGTGGGGCCAAACTACATACGTTTATTTTTAAACTACTTTTGTTTTAAAACGTTAACAATTTAGTATGAACATCCTTACTATGTCATTAAATATTTTCAAATATTTACACATGGACAAAATAATTTTCAATACTTTGTTTAAAGCTAAGCTGATTTGATAGAGCAGTGGAACTTGAGAAGTAAGAAGCTCTTTAGAGATGAGTTAATCTACCCCCCACATTTTACTGATGAGGAAAGAAACATCCAATATTTTCTAACTGTGTTAGTTGGTGTTTAAGAATAATATGAGATTTTCAGAATGATAGTGTTCCCCAATAAATCTTTATAATATAATAAGGAATACAGACATTTTTAACAGGCACATCAAGAGGGGAAACCAAATGATCAGAGTGCACTGAGGAGCAGGTAGACTCAGGCTATCCCTGAGCTATTCTAGCTGAAGGAGTCCATCCCACTGAAAAGTTACACCTGTCACACAGATTGGCTGCTGAGGGATGAACACTGCAGATTTTTTATCCGTTGGGCTTTAATTTTCTAGGGTTTATGCCAACGAAGAGCTGATGTTACTGGTATAATATAATCCTCATATTCTCCTCTTCTCAACTCCACTAACAAACCAATATAATGTCCAACTGAAGATACGAAGAGTTCTGACTAACTGAATGTGTACTAAGTATGTCTTCCCAGTTTACTGATGGCTATCTTACCTGGAAATTGTCATGATGAGGCAGTCTAAAGTTTCATAAATTACACTCCACTCAAATATTAAATTTGACTCCATTTGCTTAAAAATATAAGGATGTGAATCACTTTCTCAATTGTGAATAAAAACATTTGTCTCTAAAAAGATGATCCAATTTTACCAAACACTGGTTTTGTTCTTGCCCTCACCGTAATATGCATAATACCCAATATGGGATAAAACCTCATAAAGTTTATAAAGAAAATCTTACCCTATGGCAATATTCACTCACCTTAGTTATAACCTGGACTTCTTATCTTCCCATCTTCTGCCCACCAGAAAGTTTATCAAATAAGCTTTGGCAATTACTGTTAAAATTTTTGAGCCATTGACATTTATTATAAATGAGCAATGTAAAACCCATAAACATATATAAACATGTTGTTCTCCCCTGTCATTGTGACACCTAGGTTCTTTGAGAGTAACTGATGCTTTACAATATGTAAGTTTTGTTTGTTTGTTTTTGAGACAGAGTCCCACTCTGTCACCTAGGCTGGAGTGCAGTGACATGATCTCAGTTTACTGCAACTTCCATCTCCCAGGCTCAAGCAATCCTTCTGCCTCAGCACCTCCAGTAGCTGAGGACTACAGGCATGCACCACCATGACCAGCTAACTTTTTTGTAGAATGGGGTTTTGCCATATTGCCCTGGATGAGCTCAAACTCCTGGACTCAGGCGATCCATGCATCTCGGTTTACCAAAGTGCTGGGATCACAGGCGTGAGCCACTGTGCTGGCTGACATGAGGTTTGAAAAAGCATTCAAATGGCCAGGTACAGTGGCTCACACCTATAATCCCAGCACTTCGGCAGGCCGAGGCGGGCGGATCACAAGGTCATGAGATTGAGACCATCCTGGCTAACATGGTGAAACCCCGTCTCTACTAAAAATATAAAAAATTAGCCAGGTGTGGTGGCAAGTGCCTGTAGTCCCAGCTACTTGGGAGGCTGAGGCAGGAGAATGGTGTGAACCTGGGAGGCGGAGATTGCAGTGAGCCACGATTGTGCCACTGCACTCCAGCCTGGGAGACAGAGTGAGACTCCGTCATAAAAAAAAAAAAAGCATTTCAATTTACCATTCACTTAGAAATTAATTATAATTAGTCCTATGACATTCTTTTATTGACTTTATCCCAATACTTACCTTTCAAACTTCTATGTGTGTTTCCCCTCCAATGAAAATGTAAGCTCCACAGAGGCAAGGACTTGATTTGATCATCATTGTCTTTATATATTCCATTACATATAACCCATACTTTGGTTGGGTATAAAAATCACAAAAATATCAAGGCTGGAGGGGTCCTGAAAATCATTTGGTTCTAGTCCAACTCCCATATCAGAAGCGATGAAGAATTCTCTTTATGGCATTCCAGTAATATGCTTATCTGGCCTTTGCTTGATCACCAAAGATCAAGGAAGGCAGTTTAATTTTTATATAGTTTCACATCTTTTAAAGAAAAGCTTCCCTCCATACCCATACACTTTCCAACCCTTGTCACAGTTCTAACACCTAGGATCATAAGAAATGAGCATAACATAACCCTTTAAAATTGATACTTATTTTATCATACACTCATACACCCCCTCCTTACTTCCCAACACACACCTCAGGCTAAATTTACTCAGGAAAAGTCTGAGCAGAGCAGAGAGCTGTCCCCCTTGCTTGATCTGGATGCTATCATTAAAACCTTTTTTGGTTGCCACACAATAACACCAACTGAGACTGAGCAGGCAGTCAACTGAGAATCCTTATGTCTTTTCCAGAAGTTCTCAATAAGCTTCCTCTTCTGTGTCTTATACCTTGTACTTTGGGGTATTTACTATAACAATAGAAATGTCTTTCTTTCCTCTCTCTGAGACAGAGTTTCATTCTTTCACCCAAGCTGGAGTGTGGTGATGCGATCATGGATCACTGCCGCCTTGACCTCTCAGGTTCAATTGATCATTCTGCCTCAGTCTCCTGAGTAGCTGGGACTATAGGTGCACGCCACCACACCCGGCTATTTTTTTTTTTTGTTTGTATTTTTTTTAGGGATGGGGTTTTGCCATGTTGGCCAGGCTAGTCTCCAATTCCTGGGCTCAAGCAATCTGCCTGCCTCGGCCTCCCAAAGTGCTCCCATGTGAACCACCATGCCTGGCCGATTTACGTTTTATTTAGTCAAAATTATCAATCTTTCTTTTTAATGTTTGTATAGCTTATAATAGTTTTATTAATTCATGTTAAATACTTCATTGGTTAATTCATAGGAAATACACTTTGATTTATAACATGAGCAAAATACACTTTTTAAAATTAGAAAATAGCACTGCTGGGTGCGGTGGCTCATGCCTGTAATCCTTGCACTCTGGGAGGCCAAGGCGGGTGGATCACCCAGGTCAGGAGTTTGAGACCAGCCTGGCCAACATGGTGAAACCCCATCTTTACTAAAAATACAAAAAATTAGCTGGATGTTGTAGTGCACACCTGTAATTCCAGCTACGTAGGAAGCTGAGGGAGGAGAATTGCTTGAAACCGGGAGGCGGAGGTTGCAGTGAGCCGAGATCGTGCCATGGCACTCCAGCCTGGGCAACAAGAGCAAAACTCCATCTCAAGAAAAAAAAAAAGAGAAGAAAAGAAAACAGTTAGGAAATAGTTCTAAAATATAGTTACATACAACTCTTATCAGGCTTGTAAAGAAATAAACACATGCTCTTCCTGAAGTTACCAGAGCCCAACAAAGGATCCTGCTCTCCCCCACCCCAGTCCTTTGACCCTTAGAACAAGGGTCCCCAAGCCCTGGACCGGTACCGGCCCATGGTCTGTGAGGAATGGGGCCGCACACAGGAGGTGAGTGACGGGACAGTGGGTGAAGCTTCATCTGTATCGGTAGCTGCTCTCCGTCACTCACATTACTGCCTGAGCTCCGCCTCCTGTCAGATCAGGGGTGGCATTAGATTCTCATAGGAGTGCGAACCCTCTTGTGAACTACACAAGCAGGAGATCTAGGTTGCACACTCCTTATGGGAATCTAATGCCTGATGATCTGAGGTGGAGCTAAGGCAGTGATGCTAGTGCTGAGGAGTGGCTGCAAATACAGATTAATATTAGCAGAAGCCGGGTGCAGTGGCTCACACATGTAATCCCAGCATTTTGGGAGGCTGAGGTGGGTGGATCACGAGGTGAGGAGTTCGAGACCAGCCTGGCCAACATAGCAAAACCCCGTCTCTACTAAAAATACAAAAATTAGCTGGGCATGGTGGCATATGTCTGTAGTCCCAGCTACTCGGGGGGCTGAGGCAGAAGAATCGCTTGAACCTGGGAGGCAGAGGTTGTGGTGGGCCAAGATCATGCCACTGCACTCCAGCCTGAGCAACAGAGTGAGACTCCGTCTCAAAAAAACAAAAACAAAACAAAAAACATTAGCAGAGAGGGTTGACTGCACAAAGACCATAATAAATCAATTGCTTGCAGACTTATCAAAACCCTATCAGTATGTGGCAAGTAACAATTAAGCTGCATCTGGTGGCTGGTTTTATAGTGGTAAGTGAGTTGATGTACTTCAACTGTACAGCTGCACCTGGTGGCAGGCTTTAAGTCAGAACTAGACACTGATTTTAGTCCATGTGTGTCCTGCCCATTATTTGATTTACCACTTTGCCTGCACCTCTTTCCTGCACTGTACACTCGTCTCAGTCAGTTTTGGTAAGCCCACAAGCTAACCCTAGCCAAAATGGATAAAAACAATCATCACTGGAAAGCTTCTTTGAAAAGGGGGAAAGACCGAATGATGAGACAGCAGAAGGCTCTAAGACTGCCAACAAAAAGAAAGCTGCATTGAAAAGAAAGCTGCATTTAAAAGAAAATACCAAGAGTCCTACTTAAATTACAGGTTCATTGCAATACGTGATTCACATTCTCCAAGCCCTTTTTTAATAATATGTGGTGACCGGCTATCCAATGAAACCATGAAACCTTCAAAACTGCTTTATCACATGGAGACAAATCACCCTACATTAAAAGACAAGCCTTTGGAGTTTTTCAAAAAAAAGAAAAAAAGAAAAACAAATGGCGAACATGAAGAACAGAAGCATTTATTGAACACCACCACTCCGTCAAATGTGTCTGCACTGAGAGCATCATTCTTAGTGGCTAAACGCATCGAGAAAGTGAAGAAGCCCCTTACTATTGGCGAAGAGATGATCCTGCCTACTGCTAAGCACGTTTGTCGTGAACTCTCAGGAGAAGCTGCAGTTCAAAAGGTGACATGTGTTCCTCTTTCAGCTAGCACCATAACTAGACATATAGATGAAATAGCAGAGGAAAGTGAGGCACAATTGTTAGAGGGTTAACGAATCACCATGGTACACAATCCAGATTGACAAGTCTATTGATTTTGACAACAAGGCAACAATGCTTGTTTTTGTGCTACATATTTTTCAGGAGGATGTGCAGGAGCACATGTTATATGTGCTTTTGCTGCCAAACAACACCACAGCTGCAGAACTATTCAAGTCTTTGAATGATTACATATCAGGGAAACTAGTCATTTTGTGTTGGTATATGCATGGACAGAGTGGTTGCCATGACTGGACAGCTTTCTGGTTTCACTACTCAGGTCAAAGAGGTTGATTCTGAATGTGAGTCTATGCACTGTGTCATCCATAGAGAGATGCTGGCTAACTGGAAAATGTCACCTGAACTTAACAATGTTTTGCAGGATGTGATTACAATTATTAACCACAGTAAAGTACATGCCTTTAACTCGTCTGTTCACACAGCTCTGTGAGGAGATGGACACAGAGCATATACGTCTTCTCTTTATATGCAGAAGTGAGATGGCTTTCTAAAGGTAGATCACTGACTAGAGTTTTTGGGTTATGAGAGCCACTCCAGAGATTTCTTTTAGGAAAAAGTCACCACTGGCAGCACATTTCAGTGACACAGAATGGGTCACAAAACTTGCTTACTTGTGTGACATATTCAACTTACTCAACGAAATCTGTCACGTCAGGGGAGAATAACAACTGTGTCCAAGTTGGCAGATAAAGGGGCTGCATTCAAAGTCAAACTGGAATTATGGAAGCAACGAGTTAACACTGGAATTTTTGACATGTGTCAAAATTATCAGAGATTTTGAAAGAGGCTCTGCCAAGGCCTCCTTTCTCCCAGCTAGTGCATGATCACCTATCTCGGCTTTCGAAAGAGTGTAAGCATTACTTCCCAACCACAAAAGACCCCCAAACTGGAAAGGAATGGATCCGTCACCCATTTGTCAATAAACCAGGTGCTTTGGCTTTGTCCATGCTAGAAGAGGATCAACTGCTTGAGATTGCAAATGACAGTGGCTTTAAAAGTATGTTTGAGACAACTTCAAATCTCCCTATGTTCTGGATTAAAGTCAAGGCAGAATATCCTGAGATTGCTACAAAAGCATGGAAAAGCCTGCTTCCATTTCCAACATCCTATCTTTGTGAAGCAGCGTTTTCGGTCGTGACAGCAACCAGACGAGATTAGGGAGTAGACTGGACATAAGCAACACACTTCGGGTGTCACTGTCTCCCATCACCTCCAGATGGGACCATCTAGTTGCAGGAAAACAAGCTCAGGGATACCACTGATTCCACAATATGGTGAGCTGTATAATTATTTCATTATATATTACAATGTAATAATAATAGAAATAAAGTGCACAATAAATGTAATGCACTTGAATCATCCCAAAATCATTCCCCACCTCAACCTGTTCCATGGAAAAACTGTCTTTCATGAAACTGGTCACTGGTGCCAAAAAGGTTGGGAACTGCTGCCTTAGGATACACATTAAGGCTATTTCTAGGGCACATATATTTGCAGGGTAAAACTTATACAAGCTTTTTGTGCTATGGGAAGAATATAAGCTTATACATTAAGTTGTGAAGCTTAAGGTTTATTTTGTGGTTTGGTTAGTTTCCTATTACATTCTGACTCTGAAATCATTGACTTTGAAATCATTTTATGTTAGACTTGTTTCTAAAATTTTTCATAAATTATATCTTTAATGTACTTCTATCTTCTCCAATACTGCTTTTTCTAATGGCCTTAAGTCTATTACAGGCAAACTTACAAGTCATGATGTAAGATAAGTAAGGCCTAGGGAGAGTGTACTCCTCAACAGTTCTGTCTCCATTCTCCAAAGACAAAAGATAAATGAAAAAGCTAAAAATAACAGCTTGATCTCATTCAGTTTGAATTCAACCACTCTATTTTGAGAATGTCTACCCCAAACCCATCTCTTATATTTATATTCCTTTTAGAGTATAGTTATAAAATGGAATATAAGTACACTATTTACATAATATATTAGGAATAGATGGGCAGGAAACAGGAAAAAGGTTATGAAGCGTTGCTAAAAATCTTGCCCACATCATGTGTATTCCATTGGCAAAGATCAAGCGCAGCAATAACAAATGGTAGTGCATAGGAATAGAATCTGATACACAACCAAAATCAATTCTAGCATCCTAGATATATTTTACTTATGTTAAAATAGCCACTATTTGAAATATTAATCTAAAATGCTCCTATATCAAACTATCAGTTATATATATGTGTATATGTATGTATATGTCTATGTGTGTACACACACAAAGATACAGTACATACATGTTCTAGGTGTTTGAGTTTGGGCCAAATTACACAATATTACTTTTCTGGTTTTCCTACTTTCTTACTTTTAACACAGGAAAATCACCTGGATAATTTCAACTGCCTTTGAATCTTTAAAACTGTGTGATCCTCATTCACAAAGACTAATGAAACACAATAATAGTTCATATAGGGTATCTATTTACATCATCAACTTAAAATTATTTTTATAAACATCAATCTTCTGTATAATGTAGAGAAATAGTACAGTATAACAGTTAAGGACATAAGTTCTGGACTCAGGCTGTCTGGGTAAGTCTTGCCGAAATTATTATTACTATTATTATTATTATTTTTTTTTTGAGAGAGAGAGTCTTACTCTGCTGCCCAGGTACTGCAACCTTGTACTCATGGGCTCAAGCAATCCTTCTGCCTTGGTCTCCTGACTAGGACTACAAGCAAATGCCAATATGCCTGATTAATTTTTTTTAACTTTGTAGAGACGAGGTCTCACTACTTTGCCCAGGCTAGTCTCAAACTCCTGGTCTCAAGCAACCCTCCATCCTCAGTCCCCACAAAGTGTTGGAATTTCAAGCATTAACCACAGTGCCCAAACTCAAGTGTATTTTTGCTGTGTAAACCATGTGTAAGTCACTTAGCTTCTTCAAGCCTCAGTTTCCCTGTCTGTAAAATAGGGATAATAATAGCACTTACCTCATGTTAAGTAGTTGTGAGAAATGAACTAATCTCCATAAGTACTTTGCACAGTGCCTGGCAAAGGAGTTTTCAGTAAATCTAAGCTATTATTAGAGTTGTAAAATAAAGAGACTAAAATCAAGATAAATAATAAATGAAGGGGCAATGTAGAACAATGCAAACAGTAATATTCTGCTTCTAAACTTGGCATTAACTTCTGTACTATCCTAAGCCCCATTTTAATGACACTAAAGGAATTAAGAAGGATAAAGAGGAAAGGACAGATAACATTAGATTAGTAATGTTAACAAAATTTTGGGAGGTGGCAGGCAAATGGATAATTCATAATTAATTTAGCAAAACAAAGTTAAAACTTAAAGTACCTGCACAGAAGCTGCCAATGTGAAGCAAGCTACTCTGCCTCTCAGTATTCCAGGAAGGCTCAGGAATTGGAGGTCTCATGTATTTAAAAGTCCAGGGTAAGAAATAGGGCAGAAAAATTGGAGAATTGGCTAAGTCTATAGCAGAAGCCGTTAGAATCCCAGAAGCTGTCTCCATATACTCAGGTGATTACTCATTCTTTCCCCCAAATGAATTTAGAGGCTTAACCTTTGGGTAAGGTTGAACCAAAGGACTTTGGACTCCATAGAGATATCTATCTTGTATAGCAGGAGTAAGGTTGCAAATGTTAAATATGAGTATTAAGTGAGACTGCATAGATAGATATATATTAATAGTTACCCTAGACTTCCTCTCCCACTCACTTAACAGAATTCTGACAGACTTATACCTCTAAGTCAGGAATAAGAGATCCCTCTTTGGGGAAACTGATCAGCCCAAGACTAAAGACCTATAGATAACTTTTGGGTCCCTCAATAAAAAAGCAATACCTAACCATCTACCAGTTGAAAAGCCCCGACAATCTTACACAAAGCTTTCAATAGCTTTTTACAGCCTCAGTCTTAAATATGAATGGATATCCAAGAGTCACCAAGCATTAAAAGAAAGTCTCTACAAAAACAAAACAATGAATTCCAAGAAACATTGATAATTCAGGTAATACAAAAAATTATTTAAAAACCAAAGTTAATATCCTTAAAGAGAAACAAGAAAGTATTGACTGGACATGGTGGCTCATGCTTGTAATTCGAATAGTTTGGGAGGCTGAGGTAGGCAGATCACTTGAGGTCAGGAGTTCAAGACCAACCTGGCCAACATGGCGAAACCCCATCTCTACTAAAAATACAAAAATTAGCCAGATGTGGTGGAGGTGCCTGTAATCCCAGCTGCTCAGGAGGCTAAGGCATGAGAATTGCTTGAACCCAGGAGATGGAGGTTGTAGTGAACCGAGATCGCGCAACTGTACTCCAACCTGGGTGACAGAGTAAGGCTACATCTCAAAAAACAAAACAAACAAACAAACAAACAAAGTGTTGTATTCATGAAAGAACAGAAAGCTACATAAAGAGAAGACTTTAGAAAACAACAACAAAAAAAAATGAGCAAAAGCTGGAAACATTCCCTTTGAAAACTGGCACAAGACAAGGATTCCCTCTCTCACCACTCGTATTCAACATAGTATTGGAAGTTCTGGCCAGGGCAATCAGGCAAGAGAAAGAAATAAAGGATATTCAAATAGGAAGAGAGGAAGTCAAACTGTCCCTGTTTGCAGATGACATGATTGTATATTTAGAAAACCTCACTGCCTCAGTCCAAAATCTCCTTAAGCTGATAAGCAACTTCAGCAAAGTCTCAGGATACAAAATCATTGTGCAAAAATCACAAGCATTCCTATACACCAATAACACACAAACAGAGAGCCAAACCATGAGTGAACTCCCATTCACAATTACTTCAAAGATAATAAATTACCTAGGAATACAACTTACAAGGGACGTGAAGGACCTCTTCAAGGAGAACTACAAACCACTGCTTGAGGAAATAAGAGAGGACACAAACATGTAACCCATTAAACCTTTTGAAGAGGCAGCTTTGCTGGTGGTATTGTCTTGTGCCACAGTGAGTCGTAAGTGAAATCTGAACCAAAAGTGAGTTTATGAAGACCGGTGGGCAGGAGCTCAAGAACTGCAGGGTTGTCCTGCAGCCAGTGCCTGATGTGCCCCAGCTGGGAAGCTGATGAATAGCTGAGATCTGTATCTGTGGACCTGAATGTTGATCCCTCGCTTCAGATTGACATACCTGATGCACTCAGTGAGAGAGATAAAGTCACATTTACAGTGCACACAAAGACCACACTGCCCACGTTTCAGAGCCCAGAATTTTATGTTACAAGGCAACATGAAGACTTTGTGTGGCTACATGACAGTCTTATTGAAACAACAGACTATGCTGGGCTTATTATTCCACCTGCTCCTATGAAGCCTAACTTCAGTGGTCCTTGAGAGAAGATGCAGAAACTGGGAGAAGATGAAGGGTCTATGACCAAAGAAGAATTTGCCAAGATGAAACAAGAACTGGAAGCCTACGTGTTGGGCGGAAAAATACTAAAGAGATGTTTGGTGGCTTCTGTAAAAGTGTGGTGAAAAGTGCTGATGAAGTCCTTTTTACTGGAGTCAGGGAGGTAGATGACTTCTTTGACCAAAAGAAGAACTTCCTTATTAACTATTACAATAGGATCAAATATTCTTGTGTGAAAGCTGACAAAATGACCAGATCTCATAAAAATGTTGCCGATGTCTATATCCACACTGCAGTCTGCTTACATAGCCTGGCTTTAGAAGAGCCCACAGTCATCAAAAAGTACCTATTGAAGGTTGCTGAGCTATTTGAAAAACTTAGGAAAGTAGAGGATCAAGTTTCATCAGATGAAGATTTGAAGCTAAGAGAGCTCCTCTGATACTACATGCTCAACATCGAAGCTGCTAAGGATCTCTCATACAGATGCACCAAAGCCCTCATTGATTATGAGAACTCAAACAAAGCTCTGGATAACACCCGGTTAGAGAGCAAAGATGTCAAGTTGGCTGAGGCACACCAGCAGGAGTGCTGCCAGAAATTTGAACAGCTTTCCGAATCTGCAAAAGAAGAACTGATACATTTCAAACCGAAGAGAGTGGCAGCATTTAGGAAGATTCTAATTGAAATGTCTGAACTGGAAATAAAACATGCTAGGAACAATGTCTCCCTTTTGCAGAGCTGTATTGACTTGTTCAAGAATAACTGATATGCCTTCACTCAGAAGAAAAGAAATGAATGTGAAAGAAAACCAAGCATCACTTGCACTTAAGGCATTACCATGGAAGATATATTAGCTTTAACTTTAGTTTAAAATTATGTGAATAAATATTTTGATTTCTACAAATCTTAAAAAAAAAGAGGACACAAACAAATGGAAAAACATTTGACGCTCATGGATAGGAAGAATTAATATCGTAAAAATGGCCATATTGCCCAAAGTAATTGGTAGATTCAATGATATCCCCATCAAGCTACCATTCACTTTCTTCACAAAATTAGAAAAAACTACTTTAAATTTCATATGGAACCAAAAAGGAGCCCACATTGTCAAAACAATCCTAAACAAAAAGAACAAAGCTGGAGGCATCACGCTACCTGATTTCAAACTATATTACAAGTCTACAGTAACCAAAACAGCATGGTACTGATACTAAAACAGATATATAGACCAATGGAACAGAACAGAGGCTTCAGAAATAATGCCACACATCTACAACCATCTGATCTTTGACAAACCTGACAAAAACAAGCAATAGGGAAAGGATTCCCTATTTAATAAATGACATTGGGAAAACCGGCTAGCCATATGCAAAAAACTGAAACTGGACCCTTTTCTTACACTTTATACAAAAATTAACTCAAGACGGATTAAAGACTTAAACATAAGATCTAAAACCTTAAAAACCCTAGAAGAGAACCTAGGCAATACCATTCAGGACGCAGGCATGGGCAAAGACTTCACGACTGAAACACCAAAAGCAATGACAACAAAAGCCAAAATTGACAAATGGGATCTAATTAAACTAAAGAGCTTCTGCACAACAAAATAAACTAGGCTGGACGCAGTGGCTCACACCTGTAATCCCAGCATTTTGGGAGGCCAAGCTGGATGGATCACAAGGTCAAGCGATTGAGACCATCCTGGCCAACACGGTGAAACTCTGTCTCTCCTAAAAATACAAAAATTAGCTGGGCATGGGGGCACACGCCTGTAGTCCCAGCTACTTGGGAGGCTGAGGCAGGAGAATCACTTGAACCCAGGAGACGGAGGTTGTAGTGGGCATGTAGAGATCATGTCGCTGCACTCTAGCCTGGTGACAGAACAAGACTCTGTCTCAAAAAAAAAAAAAAAAAAAAAAAAGAAAAGAAACTATCATCAGGGTGAACAGGCAACACACAGAATGGGAGAAAATTTTTGCAATCTATCTATCTGACAAAGGGCTAATCTCCAGAATCTACAAAAAGCTTCAACAAATTTACAAGAAAAAAACAACTCCATCAAAAGGTGGGTGAAGGATATGAACAGACATTTCTCAAAAGAAGACATTTATGCAGCCAACAAACATGAAAAGAAGCTCATCATCATTGGTCATTAGAGAAATGCAAATCAAAACCACAATGAGATACCATCTCATGCCAGTTAGAATGGTGATTATTAAAAAGTCAGGAAACAACAGATGCTGGAGAGGATGTGGAGAAATAGGAATGCTTTTACACTGGTGGTGGGAGTGCAAATTAGTTCAACCATTATGGAAGACAGTGAGGCAATTCCTCAGGGATCTAGAACCAGAAATACCACTTGATCTAGCAATCCCATTATTGGGTATATACCCAAAGGATCATAAATCATTCTACTACAAAGACACATGCACACGTATGTTTATTGCAGCACAATTCACAATAGCAAAGACTTGGAACCAACCCAAATGCCCAGTAATGATAGACTGGATAAAGAAAATATGGCACATGCACACCATGGAATACTATGCAGCCATAAAAAAGGATGAGTTCATGTCCTTTGCAGGGACATGAATGAAGCTGGAAACCATCATTCTCAGCAAACTAACACAAGAACAGAAAACCAAACACCACATGTTCTCACTCATAAGTGGGAGTTGAACAATGGAAACACGTGGACACAGGGAGGGGAACATTACACACTAGGGCCTGTCCAGGGGTAGGGGTCTAGGGGAGGGATAGCATTAGGAGAAATACCTAGTGTAGATGGCAGGTTGATGGGTGCAGCAAACCACCATGGCACATGTATACCTATGTAACAAACCTGCACATTCTGCACATGTATCCCAGAAGTTAAAGTATAATTTTAAAAAATTAAAAGAAGAAAGAAAATTGTCTAGAACCCAAAATTATCCTGTAATTTTTTCACAGACAGTGTCCAGACTCAATTATTTAAAGAGGAAGCAGAGACCAAACAACAACGTGACTAGAAACCAAGGGAAAAAATCGACACAGGCTCAGAGGGGATTCAAATAATATAATCATCATGTGCCAATTTTTAAAACAGCTATTTTCTTACTCTGGGTTGTTATAGGGAAGTATCTTAGACTGGGTAATTTATAAACAGAAATTTATTGTTCACAGTTCAGGCTGGGAAGTGCAAGATCAAGATGCCAGCAGATTCAGCATTTGGTGAGGAGCTCTTCCTCATAGATGGCATCTTCTATGTGTACTCACATGGGAGAAGGGGCAAACAAGCTCTCTCAAGCCTCTTTCATAAAAGTGCACTAATGCCAGGCATGGTGGCTCATGCCTGTAATCCCAGCACTTTGGGAGGCTGAAGTAGGCAGATCACGACGTCGGGAAATTGAGACCATCCTGGCTAACACGGTGAAACCCCGTCTCTACTAAAAAAAAAAAAAAAATTAGCTGGGTGAGGTGGTGGGTACCTGTAGTCCCAGCTGCTCAGGAGGCTGAGGCAGGAGAATGGCATGAACCCAGAAGGCAGAGCTTGCGGTGAGCCAAAATCGCACCACTGTACTCCAGCCTGGGCAACAGAGCGATACTCTGTCTCAAAAAAAAAAAAGACACTAATACCATTTGTGAGGGCAAAGCCCTTATGACCCAATCACCTCCCACAGGTTCCACCCTGGGGTTTAGATTTCAACATATGAATCTATGGGAAAACACAAACATTTGGACCATAACATATACTTAACAATACAAAAAAGTAAAAGATAATATTGAGAATTTCTGTAAGGATCTTGTTAAAAAACATGAATTAAATGGAAACCTAGTACTAAATACCACAATTTCTAAAATGAAGAACTTAATTGATAGGTTTAATACATTAGACTCAGGTGAAGGGAGAATTAATTATCTGGAAAATAGGCCAGAAAAGCACAGAGACAAAAGGATGGGCAAAAGTGAAAAGAATATAAAGACATAGAAGGAATGATGAAAAAACAATTAATACATGGGATTAGAGTCCCAGAGGGAAAAAAGAAAGTAGAGAAAACAAACTGAGTAGATAAGTGATGAAAATTTTCTCAAATTGATGGAAATTTCAATCCATGCATCAGGAAAACCACCACCCTTAAGAAAGATAGATACAAAGACCAGCACATCTAGGCACATGATAGGCAAACTGTTATACACCAAAACAAAGAGAAAATCTACCTCCAAAACAGTCAGAGAAAAAACTACCTCCAAAACAGCAACAAGATTTACGATTGACTTATCAGTGGAAATAATGGAAACCTGAAGACAATGTTCTACAGTGAATTCATTCATCCATGAGATAAATATTTATTGAATATATGCTAGACACTGTTACAGGTACTCAGCAAACATCAGTGAACAAAACAAAGAATGAATATTACTTTTATTGTGTAAAATTATATAATAAACATTTTTAAGAGAAGGAATTAATTGTATAAAGCATGTCTGATGGTACATTTTTTAAATCTAGTTCATTTTTGCTGTTAGAATTATTGTTTAAAAACTTAGGTTGAGGCCAAGAGCAGTGGCCCCCACCTGTAATCCCAGCACTTTGGGAAGCCAAGGTGGGAGGATTGCTTGAGCCCAGGAGTTTGAGACAAGCCTGGGCAACATGGTGAAACTCTGTCTCTATAAGAAATACAAAAATTAGCCAGAAGTGGTGGCATGCACCTGTAGTCCCAGCTACTAGGGAGGCTAAGGTAGGAGGATTGCTTGAGCCTGGCTGGTTCAAGCTGCAGTGAGCATGATTGCACCATTGCACTCCAGAATGAGTGACAGAGCAAGACTCTGACTCAGGAAAAAATAAATAAATAAACCAGTAAATATTTAAGTTGAAATTTAAAGTTAAACAAGCTAATGACTAGTACTTTTTCAGTGATGGATGACATTCTTTATAATCAAGCACAATCTATATATTAAGCTGCTAGGAAAAATCTAATAGATTTTGGGTAATTAAAAATCACAGAATTTCATAGCTAATCTTTCTTGGTGACCCTAGAGGTCATCTTGTCCAGACTGCTCATTAGAGAGGAAAAGATAAAGATGCAATATGTTTAACTGACTTGCCCAAGGTCACACAAAGAGTTAAAAACATGGTTCCAATGACTCCCGGTCAAATGTTCTTTGTTGTTGTTTGATTTGCAAAATTAATTTTGGAAAGGGGAGGGTAATTTAATTTTTATCAATGGAACATGTACATATTTTAAAAAATAAAATGATTTCATAACACTTAAAAAGCAGCAGTCTCCTGCCCTTGCCCTGCGCATCTCTGAATTCCAGTCTCCAGAGAGAAACATGCTTAACTTCTAACACTAATATTATTATTCTATTGTTTGATAGACTACTCTTTGTTGTATGATAGCTTATTTTTCAGTGCACACATCTTAAGTGTGTGAGAGGACTCCATTTTAGTCATTTAAACAGTATACAATTTTCATGTAAATGGTACAGGTGAAACAATAGATTACTGGTGATCCGGTTGCCATATGTAAGATAGGACTTTTAACTAATTTAATTGATTTTCATGTGTGATTTATGGAATATCTTATTTCTTTACAGTTGAATACTGGTTGCAAGGGATTTGTGATTTCATAAATACATATCTTCAGGGAAGACAAGGCTTGAATTTTACATTGCACATATTTTTTATGAGCATTAAAAGCATAAAAGGTTAAACTAAAAAATTTCCAAAGTTTCTAATATTTTAATGAAAGGGAATAAAAGTGTCTTATAATTAATAAAACTGTCATAAATAAGTTAACAAAGAAACTACATATAGCAAATAATTTTCATTTTGGTAGAATATTAAATATACTACCAACTTGCCTTTGCCTTTTGAAGTGATGTTTATTTTAGCCATCTCACTATTTGCTTTGTAATTTGGAAATTCTTGTGATGGAAACAGCCAAAGAATTGAAGATAAGAAAACACTAAATAGTGAAGAAAATATTTTTATTCACCTGGACTCCACTGAATTTATAGGAAAATGTATAAATCTAAAATCTAGTAATTGAAAATGCTATGGATATAGAGATATTATTTTTAGTGTAATTCTTTCCAATTTAAAATTACTTACATATATGTCATTTGCATAATGGATCATAAGACTGGTTACTTACATGAGACAAGAAGCTGGCTGTAGACTGGGAAGATGGTACATTAGAATGAGAACGAGTAACAGATGCTGGCTGGAGAAGGCGTGGTTTCAATGAAGAATTTGAGGTGTATCCAGGGCCCTGAAGTTCCTGGAAAACAATATAGAGGTGAGCAAAATAACTGCCAGCCTACAATTATAAAGAATTGTGAAATCGAAATGTATTTTTTGATTTCACAAACAAAATCCATTATTGAGATTTTAAACTATGTCTGTAGCTTTAAACTATACTTCTTAAAATAAACACATAGTTCAGTGTAAAATGTATGATTCAAAAAAAACATGTTTTGTCATGTAGATTACATCACTTTTGCTATTCCCCAAACAAGCAAATATATTTGCACTTAGGGTTTTGTACTCGCTTGACTCCTGGGCATGGAAAACTCTTGCTTTGGGTATTCCCACGCAGATACTAGTAAACTTGTTTGTATTTTACTCACTTATTTTAAACTAAGGATAGTGGTGCTTCTATCTGTTACCATATATGAAAAGGATAGGTATGGTATATAACAATGCACAGAGCTTATCATTGCTATTAATACTATCAGGTAATGCTGAAATATACTTTAATGTGTATCTATGGTACACGAGAGAATATAAAAGCATATCAAAGAAAGGCATTATTTTTGCTTGAACTACTATTTATGATGACCTTACTTTTATATCCAAAGTATGTTGAAGTTTTAAGCGCACTGATTCTTGCTCCTGACGCTGTATTATATCTTGACATTCTGCAAACTGCAAAGATGCCTACAAAGGAGCAATCATAAATGGCTTATCTTCCATTCTTTATGCACTTATATTTTATTAACCTATAAATGCAGAGCTGCCATCTCTTCAAGAAATCTTCCTGCCCTTCCACCAAACTATATTACAATGATCTATTTATCTGTTTTATTCAATGAACTGTGAGCAACTGGAGGCCACATTTTTATCCTCTATACCCCCAGAAAATACATAGCTTTTAGTATGTGAAGGGCAAATAATGAATGAACTAAGGATGAAATGAGCAAACAGTTTTACCAAAGTATACAAATTTATATTAAAATAACCACAACTGGCTGGGCATGGTGGCTCACGCCTGTAATCCCAGCACTTTGGGAGGCCGAGGCAGGCAGATCTTGAGGTCAGGAGATCGAGACCATCTTGGCTAACACAGTGAAACTGCCTCTCTACTAAAAAGACAAAAATTAGCTGGGCGTGGTGGTGCACACCTGTAGTCCCAGCTACTTGGGAGGCTGAGGCAGGAGAATCGTTTGAACCCGGGAGGCAGAGGTTGCAGTGAGCTGAGATCGTGCCACTGCACTCTATCCTGGCAACAGAGCAAGACTCTGTCTCAAAATAAAATAAAATAAAATAACCACAACTGAAATTCACAGAGTCAATACAGCATGTTTTAAGAAACAAAGGCAGCAGAGGTGAGATTGCAAATTGTTGTATCTAACCATAAAGGCGCTGCTTTCTTAGCAATCAAGGATGGTTTTGGAACAATTTTAGGCTTCCAGACTTTCTAGGTGACAGGAAGAGATATTTATTTTTCTACAGTAAATGGCAATGAAAAACAGTATCACTGATCCTTCTCATTCTTTAAGCTATGTTTCCTAAATGTACTTTCTGGACCCCACGAAGTGCCAGCCATTAGCATTACTGTATCATTTTATTGACATTGTTAAGAGACTGTCTTCTACCAAGTGCCCAAGTCACTTTTTGGTGGTAAGTCAGGTGCTCATGGAGACATTTTTACTTATTCAGATCACTAAGGGTATCAGGAACATCTTACATCTTTGATCTTACTGCCCTGTGACTATGTTAGCCTGAAAAAGAAAACTTGGCAAAAAGCATGCATTATGATGACATTTTAAAATTCAGAAACGCCTTCACTATAGGATAGGTATTTCCTTTGTGCTAGGTGATTGGGATACAACACCAATTGATACATTCAGTTCCTGTCTACACAGAGCTTTTGTTCAGAACAATTCTATTTGGTTAATAACTATTTGGTTGATAATTACTTTATATGTTTAGTTAATAATTACCTTATCCAGAGCAACTTCCATATTAGTAACCTTTTCTTTCAAACGGCGTTCCTGAGATCGCAGAACTTCCAACTCCCCAGCCATCTTGTTTTTTTCTGTGGCAACAGTACTCAATTCCTGACTGAGTTTACTCTTCTCTTCTTTCAGAAAATGTTTCTCCTACAATTATATGAGAGAAAAATATCAGAAATCATCTGCTGATGTAGATGCTGAAAGGTAACAGAAATATAAAATTTTTGTTTAAAGGACCCTGGACTAGATAAGTTTAATTTATATGCCATTTAATTGCTTCTGAGTTGTGGTTGGGAGCTGATGGGAGTATGTTATTACGTACTCTCTCCTATTTTAATCATTGCTGGTATTATTACTTCTTTCTAGTCTTAATACATCTTTGATAAAATCTACAAAATATGAAACTATATTGTCCTAAAAAGACAGTGTTTTAGTGAATTGGGATCAAATACTCGTATATTGAATTTTACTAAAATTTATTTTAAACAACAGAGATTTTTAAAATATACATTACTTGAAAGTTTTATGGATTTCTATTTTGTTTCAAGGTTGAATATTCATTTCACAAATACCTACCGCAGACCCTGTGACAGAAAAACAAATGAGACATATAGTTCCTGCCCACAAGTCACTTAACAGCCCAATGATGACAGTGAGCTTACTGATCTAATAGTCTCTGCTATTAAACAACATTTCATTAAAATTAGTTCATCCCTCCAAAAAAGCACCATGGAATATGCATACAAAAATAATAAATGTATAGTTGTCAAGTTAAAATACAGACATCAGTTTGTTGAGTCTACATTTATTTAAATATGTATTTTTTCATAGCGAAAAACGTTTATTGTAAATAAGGTAGAAGGTGTTGCTACTCTAAAATGCAAAACAGTTTTCCTTTTCTGATTAGATTAGGTAGAAAAGGCTTCAGAAGGAAAGAGGGATTAATTGTATAGGCTTTGTCCTTTTCGTTTGGAGGGAATATCATAGAGCTATGATGAATATTTTCTTTTCGGCAGGGCAGGCATCTTTGTCGACAGCAGGCAGTAACCTCTTAAAGCCTTAAGTGCCATCAGGAAGGATAAGCACTGCTTTAGGTTCCCAAAGGCAAAAAAAAAAAAAAAAGGAGAAAGAAAAAAAATGAATTCAGGATAAGAGAAAGGAAGGGAAGAAAAAATTGGAAAGAAGAAATAGAGAAAGAGGAAGTAAGTCTACATGATAAGGGGTATGCACAAATGTAGGTTTATACCTGTTAATATTTAGTTGCAAATACTCTGAAGTATTTTGATAGCTCATCATGGATAGTAAATTAGCAATTACTTTGGTTGCACTTATTTTCTACTTGTTATTTACTTTATCACCTCTGTTATAGTCTGTTCTGTTATAAATCTTCTTCCAAAATACACACTTTTTCCAAAGTAATGGATATACCAGGGAACATTTGAGTATTAGGCAAATTTCATGGTTGCTTATTCGTGAATGAGTCTCATTCATGACAAACACCAAGTCAATGCAGAAAACTCAACCTAGCTAAACACAGTTGCACAGGAATACACAAGAAGCATACATGCACACCAACACCCACCTACTGGCTACCTCAGTTTTACCATGTGTTACGAACCACATCCATGCACATGCGGTGTTACAGGAAACTCTCCTTCTACTCCTCCACAATAACATACAAGCTGCATATACACTTAAGAAAACTTCTGGTCATTTTCAAGACAAAGAGCTATACTTATTGTTGTATTTATATATTTCTTAACAATTTAGTATGTGTAAAACTGCTATTGTTTTTATTAGGTTCCTATTTTTTTATGCATCACAAATGAAATTTGTTAGTGTGGTGCTCCTGATCCCATTGTTCCCATAAGCCCTGTGGTTTTTATTACACAATTTTGCATAGCACAGCAATTTTAGAAACATGTATGTCACATTATAATGGAACTCACTGTATTTTGTTTATAATCATTTCTTGCCTCTACCAAGAATGTTCTTTTTCCCATTTCCCATGTTTTTTTTTTTATTTTGTTTTGTTTTGTTTTGAATTCTGTCGTTCTTTTATCCAATAAAGAGAATATTCAATACATGGAATAGTTATTATATAAACACTGTGTGCCCAGATTTGAACTAGATTCCATGGAATCTGACAGTGTCTCATATTTACTTTATTTTGCATTTTATAATTAAGCAGCTAGCAATGTTAACAGATTTTCACATGTATATTGATATATTTGTATTTCTTCTTTTATAAACTTTCCATTCATGTTTTTTGATCATTTGCATTATTAGTCTTTTTTTAAATTGATTTTTAAGGCCAAATCAAATGCTGATTTGATCCTGATTCAAGTATAAGAATATTCTGAGAGCTTTAAAATATTATACAAGTGTTGATTCTGGTTGGTTCTTATTTGAACTGATTCACTAATTGTTTTATTCATCCACTTAGCCACCATTCATCAGGCCTCTATTACATGTTCAAAATCAAACATTCTCATAGGCACCGGGAGATATAACAATAAGCTGCTGTTTCTACTGTCAAGTTGATCACAGACCTGTAGCAGAGAAAAATAATGAGACAAGCGATTGTAGACAGGATCATTTTGCCATTAAACAGATGTAGATTTTTTTTTCTATTTGGCATTCATTAACTTGCCTTTCCTAGTAAATAATGCTTTCCTTTTATTTTTTTTTTTTTATACTTTAAGTTCTAGGGTACACATATGTGCACAATGTGCAGGTTTGTTACATATGTATATATGTGCCACGTTGATGTGGTGCACCCATTAACTCGTCATTTACATTAGGTATATCTTCTAATGCTATCCTTCCCCCCACCCCCTCCCCACAATACGACCTGGTGTGTGATGTTCCCCTTCTTGTATCCAAGTGATCTCATTGTTCAATTCCCACCTATGAGTGAGAACATGCGGTATTTGGTTTTCTGTTCTCGCAATAGTTTGCTGAGAATGATGGCTTCCAGCTGCATCCATGTCCCTACAAAGGACATGAACTCATCCTTTTTTATGGCTGCATAGTATTCCATAGTATATGTGCCACATTTTCTTAATCCAATCTGTCACTGATGGACATTTGAGTTGATTCCAAGTCTTTGCTATTGTGAATAGTGCTGCAATAAACATATGTGTGCATGTGTCTTTATAGCAGCATGACTTATAATCCTTTGGGTATATCTCCAGTAACGGGATGGCTGGGTCAAATGGTATTTCTAGTTCTAAATCCTTGAGGAATTGCCACACTGTTTTCTTTTTTTTTTTTTTTTTTGCTTTGACACCTCTTCAATATTTTTTTTTTTTTTTTTTATTATACTTTAAGTTCTAGGGTACATGTGCATAACGTGCAGGTTACATATGTATACATGTGCCATGTTGGTGTGCTGCACCCATCAACTCGTCAGCACCCATCAATTCATCATTTATATCAGGTATAACTCCCCAATGCAATCCCTCCCCCCTCCCCCCTCCCCATGATAGGCCCCAGTGTGTGATGTTCCCCTTCCCGAGTCCAAGTGAGCTCATTGTTCAGTTCCCACCTATGAGTGAGAACATGCGGTGTTTGGTTTTCTCTTCTTGTGATAATTTGCTAAGAATGATGGTTTCCAGCTGCATCCATGTCTCTACAAAGGACGCAAACTCATCCTTTTTTATGGCTGCATAGTATTCCATGGTGTATATGTGCCACATTTTCTTAATCCAGTCTGTCACTGATGGACATTTGGGTTGATTCCAAGTCTTTGCTATTGTGAATAGTGCCGCAATAAACATACGTGTGCATGTGTCTTTGTAGTAGCATAATTTATAATCCTTTGGGTATATACCCAGTAGTGGGATGGCTGGGTCATATGGTACATCTAGTTCTAGATCCTTGAGGAATCGCCATACTGTTTTCCATAATGGTTGAACTAGTTTACAATGCCACACTGTTTTCCACAATGGTTGAACTAGTTTACAGTCCCACCAACAGTGTAAGAGTGTTCCTATTTCTCCACATCCTCTCCAGCACCTGTTGTTCCCTGATTTTTTAATGATTGCCATTCTAACTGGTGTAAGATGGTATCTCATTGTGGTTTTGATTTGCATTTCTCTGATGGCAAGTGACGATGAGCATTTTTTCATTTGCCTGTTGGCTGTATGAATGTCTTCTTTTGAGAAGTGTCTGTTCATATCCTTTGCCCACTTTTTGATGGGGTTGTTTTTTTCTTGTCAATTTGATTGAGTTCTTTGTAGGTTCTGGATATTAGCCCTTTGTCAGATGAGTAGATTGCAAAAATCTTCTCCCATTCTGTAGGTTGCCTGTTCACTCTGATGGTAGTTTCTTTTGCTGTGCAGAAGCTCTTTAGTTTAATTAGATGCCATTTGTCAATTTTGGCTTCTGTTGCTGTTGCTTTTGGTGTTTTAGACATGAAGTCCTTGCCCATGCCTGTGTCCTGAATGGTATTACCTAGGTTTTCTTCTAGGGTTTTTATGGTTTTAGGTCTAACATTTAAGTCTCCAATCCATCTTGAATTAATTTTCGCATAAGGAGTAAGGAAAGGATCCAGTTTCAGCTTTCTACTTATGGCTAACCAATTTTCCCAGCACCATTTATTAAATAGGGAATCCTTTCCCCATTTCTTGTTTTTGTCAGGTTTGTCAAAGATCAGATGGCTGTAGATGGGTGGTATTATTTCTGAGGACTCTGTTCTGTTCCATTGGTCTATATCTCTGTTTTGGTACCAGTACCATGCTGTTTTGGTTACTGTAGCCTTGTAGTATAGTTTGAAGTCAGGTAGCATGATGCCTCCAGCTTGGTTCTTTTGGCTTAGGATTGTCTTGGCAATGCGGGGTCTTTTTTGGTTCCATATGAACTTTAAAGCAGTTTTTTCCAATTCTGTGAAGAAAGTCATTGGTAGCTTAATGCGGATGGCATTGAATCTATAAATTACCTTGGGTAGTATGGCCATTTTCACAATATTGATTCTTCCTATCCATGAGCATGGTATGTTCTTCCATTTGTTTGTGTCCTCTTTTATTTCACTGAGCAGTGGTTTGTAGTTCTCCTTGAAGAGGTCCTTTACTTCCCTTGTAAGTTGGATTCCTAGGTATTCTATTCTCTTTCAAGCTATTGTGAATGGGAGTTCATTCATGATTTGGCTCTCTGTTTGTCTGTTACTGGTGTATAGGAATGCTTGTGATTTTTGCTGAAGTTGCTTATCAGCTTAAGGAGATTTTGGGCTGAGATAATGGGGTTTTCTAAATATACAATCATGTCATCTGCAAACAGGGACAATTTGACATCTTCTTTTCCTAACTGAATACCCTTGATTTCTTTCTCTTGCCTGATTGCCCTAGCCAGAACTTCCAATACTATGTTGAACAGGAGTGGTGAGAGAGGGCATCCCTGTCTTGTGCCAGTTTTCAAAGGGAATGCTTCCAGTTTTTGCCCATTCAGTATGATATTGGCTGTGGGTTTGTCATAAATAGCTCTTATTATTTTGAGATATGTTCCATCAGTACCGAATTTATTGAGAGTTTTTAGCATGAAGGGCTGTTGAATTTTGTCAAAGGCCTTTTCTGCATCTATTGAGATAATCATGTGGTTTTTGTCTTTGGTTCTGTTTATATGCTAGATTACGTTTATTGATTTGCATATGTTGAACCAGCCTTGCATCCCAGGGATGAAGCCCACTTGATCATGGTGGATAAGCTTTTTGATGTGCTGCTGGATTTGGTTTGCCAGTATTTTATTGAGGATTTTTGCATCAATGTTCATCAGGGATATTGGTCTAAAATTCTCTTTTTTTGTTGTATCTCTGCCAGGCTTTGGTATCAGGATGATGTTGGCCTTGTAAAATGAGTTAGGGAGGATTCCCATTTTTTCTATTGATTGGAATAGTTTCAGAAGGAATGGTATCAACTCCTCCTTGTACCTCTGGTAGAATTCGCCTGTGAATCCGTCTGGTCCTGGACTTTTTTTGGTTGGTAGACTATTAATTATTGCCTCAGTTTCAGAGCCTGCTATTGGTCTATTCATGGATTCAACTGCTTCCTGGTTTAGTCTTGGGAGAGTGTAAGTGTCCAGGAAATTATCCATTTCTCCTAGGTTTTCTAGTTTATTTGCATAGAGGTGTTTACAGTATTCTCTAATGGTAGTTTGTATTTCTGTGGGGTCGGTGGTGATATCCTCTTTATCACTTTTTATTGCATCTATTTGATTCTTCTCTCTTTTCTTCCTTATTAGTCTTGCTAGCGGTCTATCCATTTTGTTGATGTTTTCAAAAATCCAGCTCCTGGATTCATTGATTTTTTGGAGGGTTTTTTTGTGTCTCCGTCTCCTTCAGTTCTGCTCTGATCTTAGTTATTTCTTGCCTTCTGCTAGCTTTTGAATGTGTTTGCTCTTGCTTCTCCAGTTCTTTTAATTGTGATGTTAGGGTGCCAATTTTAGATCTTTCCTGCTTTCTCTTGTGGGCATTTAGTGCTATAGATTTCCCTCTACACACTGCTTTAAATGTGTCCCAGAGATTCTGGTATGTTGTATCTTTGTTCTCATTAGTTTCAAAGAACATCTTTATTTCTGCCTTCATTTCGTTATGTACCTAGTAGTCATTCAGGAGCAGGTTGTTCAGTTTCCATGTAGTTGAGCAGTTTTGATTGAGTTTCTTAGTCCTGAGTTCTAGTTTGATTGCACTGTGGTCTGAGAGACAGTTTGTTATAATTTCTGTTCTTGTACATTTGCTGAGGAGTGCTTTACTTCCAACTATGTGGTCAATTTTGGAATAAGTGTGATGTGGTGCTGAGAAGAATGTATACTCTGTTGCTTTGGGGTGGAGAGTTCTGTAGATGTCTATTAGGTCCGCTTGGTGCAGAGTTGAGCTCAATTCCTGGATATCCTTGTTAACTTTCTGTCTCATTGATCTGTCTAATGTTGACAGTGGGCTGTTAAAGTCTCCCATTATTATTGTATGGGAGTCTAAGTCTCTTTGTAAGTCTTAAGGACATGCTCTATGAATCTGGGTGCTCCTGTATTGGGTGCATATATATTTAGGATAGTTAGCTCTTCCTGATGAATTGATCCCTTTACCATTATGTAATGGCCTTGTCTCTTTTGATCTTTGATGGTTTAAAGTCTGTTTTATCAGAGACTAGGATTGCAACCCTTGCTTTTTTTTTTTTTTTTTTTTTTTGTTCTCCATTTGCTTGGTAGATCTTCCTCCATCCCTTTATTTTGAGCCTATGTGTGTCTCTGCATGTGAGATGGGTCTCCTGAATACAGCAAACTGATGGGTCTTGACTCTTTACCTAATTTGCCAGTCTGTGTCTTTTAATTGGACCATTTAGTCCATTTACATTTAAGATTAATATTGTTACATGTGAACTTAATGCTGTCATTATGACATTAGCTGGTTATTTTGCTCCTTAATTGATGCAATTTCTTCCTAGAATCGATGGACTTTACATTTTGGCATATTTTTGCAATGGCTGGTACCTGCTGTTCCTTTCCATGTTTAGTGCTTCCTTCAGGATCTCTTGTAGGGCAGGCCTGGTGGTGACAAAATAAGCATTTGCTTGTCTGTAAAGGATTTTATTTCTCCTTCACTGATGAAACTTAGTTTGGCTGGATATGAAATTCTGGGTTTAAAATTCTTTTCTTTAAGAATGTTGAATATTGGCCCCCACTCTCTTCTGGCTTGGAGAGTTTCTGCTGAGAGATCTGCTGTAGTCTGATGGGCTTCCCTTTGTGGGTAGCCCGACCTTTCTCTCTGGCTGCCCTTAACATTTTTTCCTTCATTTCAACTTTGGTGAATCTGACAGTTACGTGTCTTGGAGTTGCTCTTCTCCAGGAGTAGCTTTGTGGTATTCTCCGTATTTCCTGAATTTGAATGTTGGCCTGCCTTACTAGGTTGGGGAAGTTCTCCTGGATGATATCCTGCAGAGTGTTTTCCAACTTGGTTCCATTTTCCGTCACTTTCAGGCACACCGATCAGATGTAGATTTGGTCTTTTCACATAGTCCCATATTTCTTGGAGGCTTTGTTCATTTTTTTTTCTCTTTTTTCTCTATGCTTCTCTTCTCACTTCATTTCATTCATTTGATCTTCAATCTCTGATACTCTTCCTTCCAGTTGATCAAGTCAGTTACTGAAGCTTGTGCATTTGTCACAAAGTTCTCGTGTTATGGTTTTCATCTCTATCAGTTCTTTTAAGGACTTCTCTACATTGGTTATTCTACTTAGCCATTTGTCAAATCTTTTTTCAAGTTTTTTAATTTCTTTGCGCTGGTTACATAGGTCCTCCTTTAGCTCTGAGAAGTTTGATCGACTGAAGCTTTCTTCTCTCAACTTGTCAAAGTCATTCTCCATCCAGCTTTGTTCCGTTGCTGGCGATGAGCTGCATTCCTTTGGAGGGGGAGATGCGCTCTGATTTTTTGAATTTACAGCTTTTCTGCACTGCTTTTTCCCCATCTTTGTGGTTTTATCTGCCTTTGGTCTTTCATGATGCTGACGTACTGATGGGGTTTTGGTGTGTTTGTCCTTTCTGTTTGTTAGTTTTCCTTCTAACAGTCAGGACCCTCAGCTGCAGGTCTGTTGGAGTTTGCTTGAGGTTTACTCCAGACCCTGTTTGCCTGGGTATCAGCAGCGGAGGCTGCAGAAGATAGAATATTGCTGAACAGGAAGTGTTGCTGTCTGATTCTTGCTCTGGAAGCTTCGTCTCAGGGATGTACCCAGCCATGTGAGGTGTGAGGTGTCGGTCTGCACCTAGTGGGGGATGTCTCCCAGATAGGCTACTCAGGGGTAAGGGACCCACTTGAGCAGGCAGTCTGTCCATTCTCATATCTCAACTTCTGTGCTGGGAGATCCACTGCTCTCTTCAAAGCTGTCAGACAGGGACGTTTACCTCTGCTGAGCTTTCTGCTACTTTTTGTTTAGCTATGCTCTGTCCCCAGAGGTGGAGTCTACAGAGGCAGGCAGGCCTCCTTGAGCTGTGGTGGGCTCCACCCAATTCGAGCTTCCCAGTGGCTTTGTTTACCTACTTAAGCCTCAGCAATGGTGGGCACCCCTCGCCCAGCCTCGCTGCTGCCTTGCAGTTAGATTTCAGACTGCTGTGCTAGCAATGAGGGAGGCTCCGTGGGCGTGGGACCCTCCGGGCCAGATGTGAGATATGATCTCCTGGTGTGCCATTTGCTAAGACCCTTGGTAAAGTGCAGTATTAGGGTGGGAGTTACCCAATTTTCCAGGTGTTGTGTGTCTCACTTTCCTTTTGCTAGGAAAAGGAATTCCTTTCCCCCTTGCACTTCCCAGATGAGGTGATGCCTCACCCTGCTTCAGCTCTCGCTGGTCAGGCGGCACCCGCAGACCAGCACCTACTGTCCGACATACCCCAGTGAGATGAACCCGGTACCTCAGTTGAAAATGCAGAAATCACCCGTCTTCTGTGTTGCTCACGCTGGGAGCTGGAGGCTGGAGCTGTTCCTATTCGGGCATCTTGGGCGCGACCCCCCCCCCAACTGCCACGTTTAAAATAGTAGCTGTCTTTCAACATTCTGCTCAAATGCTTTTCTAGGAACTTTTCCCTTGTTCTCTCACCTAGAAATAAGCTTTCCTTTTCCCCTTGCACTTTGCATCTCTGCTTCATCTTATTCTGCCTTGTGGTCTGTCCGTGAGTGAACATGTTGGTTTCCCCATTCTGAGGACAGTGACCCACCTTATTTGCATTTGTCATTGCCTCTTCCAAAAACTGTATCTTGCTCTGAAGGGCATCTATCTGACCTCTTTTGGCTGTGATTTGCTTTTGCATCCCCATTGCCACTTTCATAGCTGGAAAAAAAAAAAAGAGGCAAACTATGCCTTAGGTTCTTAAGTTTGAGAGACTATGGTAATTTGATGGTTAAACTTTATGAGAAGGTAACAAGTAAGATCCTCCAAGGTATCTGGGCAGTTTCAAGGAAAAGATCATGGACAAATGTCTTTGGTTTTCATAATATTGGAATATAATAACTTTTAACTACTACTAGAGATTTTTAGCTGGGAAACATACATATAATCATGTTTTACAGGGTTTTTGCCACTGGGATTAATTTCATTGACCATGATACTTTGCCACCTTTCCAGTAATAACAATAACATTGACTAAACTCATACTTACACATGTAGGGAAATATATAATATATAATACGTGTGTGTGTGTGTGTAGATATGGGGGGTGTCACATAAAGAATAACATATATTGTTTTATTACTAAAATGATTTTTCCAGAAACTCATACTTAAAATACTGCATGAGACATCTAGTGTATCTTTTTAAAGGGTCCGTGATATCACAAACCCTCCAATTTTTATTCTCATGATTGTTGTCATGTGCTTGGAACTCACTACCCTCTCAGCAACCAAACTGCCAGCATAAGCATATGTGATTTTTTTTTTTCTTATAGTCAGCTGAGGAAAAAGGACTGAAAATGCCACAGCTTAGAGTCCAGTCTGGCTATAACTTAGAGGTTAAAAAGAAAAATGAAAATATACCATTCATTATAAACAAGCCATCAGAGTGAAAGGTCTGACTTCTCATTAACAAGATATAGTTCTTCTATCTAAACTGTCAAAACAGGGACTGTATATTGATTTATTAATAGGTTAAAAGTCTGACATCATTTGCTCACCACTTTGAAGAATTATGGGCTGATTAAGTGGATTATGGTTGGCCATGAAAGGTAATTTTCTCAAACAAATGTTTTTTTTTTTTTTATTTAAAGTTGATTTAAAAAATAAAAACAGGAATTTGAATGAGAATACAAGGGTTCTCTAAGTAACTTAATAATTGTAATGTCCCTGGGGTGGTTCTGAAGATGCCCGACAGTGAGACAGGGTTGCTGTCTGGGGAGTAGGGGCAGCAGACCGCAAAAGACCTCTTGAGCGACTTCTCCAAACCCAACGAGTTTATCTGTGTTAACTAGTAAAGGGCCAAACCACACAAAATATGAAACACATCAAAATTTGTGGTCATCCTTGCACAGAGACTATGGTATATGGTAATCTTCTTTATATTGTTCTAATTTTAGTATAAGTGCTGCCAAAGCAAGCACAAAAATAAATCTTCTGATATTAAAAATACTGAGAAATGGAAAAATGTACACTTTAATTAGATAAATATTAATTCCTATGGTCAGCTAATATGGTCATGTCAACAATTATATGAATAACATGAACTGGAAGATAACCTTTTTATCTCTCTGCATTAATATGGGCAGCAAGGTAAAAGGGGAATAAGTATAGGTGGTGAGAAGAGTCCCCTCACCTACCAATTCAATTTCCAGGATTCCTTCTCTTTTTTATCACAGTGAAGGAATCAAGAACTGCCAACTAGCCACAGACCTACAGTTTATATAATGTACATGTTGAAAAATAAAGGGTTGAATGGAAATTACTGGTAACTTGTATTTATATCCTTAAAAATAATTACTTGACATTAATAGATACTGAGATCTGTTAGAAATTACTGAAATAGCCACAGGAAAGGAAAGATTCAGATAGTTTAGGGATTAAATTAACTCCATGGCAATTTCCCTAAAAACAATTAACTACTGCTACATAACATCTATCATCAATACCTACTATTGTATATTTCTCATATCATTTAGCACTGTGAAGAGGTGGTAGGTAATGTATTTGGGTTTGTGTTTTAATGAATTTAGACCATTAAATTAAAAACAGAAGAAAAAATTTTACATCTAACAGAGCATACCATGACCATCAGATCCTTCCATTGACTTTAATGTATTTCTTGTCTGTTCTAGCTCAGACTGTGCAGATTTTAACTGCATTTTCAGCTTATTTGTAGTCATTTCCATTTCTTCACTTTTGTTTCGGAAATTCCTTTTTAAGACTTCATACTCCTCTATACAATGTGATAATCAATAACAGATGGTTACTTTTTTCTATCCCATTGTTAATTAAGTACATTTTATCTGTAATTAATGATCACAGAATTTTAGAACTGGAAGAGAACTCATTTAATTACATCTTCCTTTGTTACAGAAATGAAATGTACATACACAATTCCAGGGATATGACTCCTTCTTTTTAACCTGCTTGGGTGGATCCTATTCCTCCTTTATCCACTTACTACTCATTGTTTTTTCCCAAACATTGTAATTAGTTTGCAGTTATTTCATCTTAAACCTTCTTCTTGGATGACCATGTCCACTAGAGTAGATTTAACCACCATCTGCTGGTAGATTAATCTCCATAACACTATAAGTAACCTGAGGCTGCCATCTGTTTTATCTGACTTATCTCCAGTATCTATGAAAATACCTGGCACAAGCTCATCATTTGATATACTAGAATACACACACACACACACACACACACACTTATTTATATGTATCTACTTATATGATCAGATTTATATGTAAAAGGATCAAAGCTCCAGCTCCCTTTGTTCAGACATCTCCATGTAGATGTCCTCGTGCCACCTGAAACCAACTGCTTCACAGTGACTACATCTCATCCTCCAGCCCTCAAGCCTGCCTTTCCTTCTGGTTCCCTCTCCCAGTTGCTGATGTTGATTTCCCAATACCACAAACTAAAATCCTGAAACCTACACTTAATCCCTGCAACAACTAAGTCCTGTTGATTTAACCTCCAAAAATATTCTTAATTCTTTCCTTCCATTCTCACTGCCACTGCCTTAGTTCAAGTCCTCATTCTGTTTATCTGGGACTACTGCAAAAATCCTCCTTAACTGCTTGGTCTGCTTTTCTTTTCTCTAATTTGCTTACTAACGCAGTCCATCTAAAATCTGACAAAAAATCTGCTACTTAATATCCTTTGTGGTCTCCACATTACCCAGCTCTACCTATCTATTCTGCCTTATTTCTTAGCCCTCATTCGTTTGTACTTTTGCTCCAGCTAGTACTTCTCAGGTCACATTTTGATATTACATGGCTTCATGCATTTGCCCATAATGTTCTCTCTGCCTGGAATGTCCCTTGCACTTCTTTTTCACCTGCTGAATTCCTTTTCCTCTTTCAAGCCCAGTACAGACGTCACTTCCTACAGGAGGTAAATTCTGTATCCTCTGTGCTATCTTTGTACTCAATACACTTTCATTGTGCCTCACACACTGGTTATTCACCCATTTCTATCTAGGTTTATCTCCCCACTAGACTGTGAGCTTCATTGTGGGGTTTCCAGGTTCTATCACAGTGTCTTGCACATAGTAAATGCTCAGTAACTTCTGACTTCATGAAGTACATGATACTTTATACCATACTAATATGGTTTGGCTCTGTGTTCTGACCCAAATCTCATGTCCTGTTGTAATTCTCAGTGTTGGAGGAGGGGCCTTGTAGGAGGTGATTGGATCATGGGGAAGGATTTCCCCCTTGCTGTTCTTGTGATAGTGTGTGAGTTCTCACGAGATCTGGTTGTTTGAAAGTGTGTAGCACCTCCCTCTTTGCTCTCTCTCTCTTTCTATTGCTACCATGTGAAGATGTGCTTGCTTCCCCTTCACCTTCTACCATGATTATGTTTTCTGAGACCTCCCAGCCATGCTTCCTGTGCAGGCTGCAGAACTGTGAGTCAGTTAAACCTCTTTTCTTCACAAATTACTCATTCTCAGGTAGTTCTTTATAGCAATGCAAAAATGAACTAATACAGAAAATTGGTACCAGAGAAGTAGGATACTGCTCTACAGATACCTGAAAATGTGAAAGTAGCTTTGGAACTGGGTAACAGATACAGGTTGTAACAGTTTGGAGAGATCAGAAGAAGACAGGAAGATGTGAGAAAGTTTGGAACTTCCTAGAAACTTGTTAAATTGTTGTGACCAAAATGCTGACAGTGATATGAACAATGAAGTCCAGGCTGAAGAAGTCTCAGATGGAGATGAGGAACTTATTGGGAACTGAAGTAAAGATCATTCTTGCTATGCTTTAGCAAAGAGATTGGCAGCATTGTGCGCCTGCTCTAGGAATCTATGGAACTTCGAACTTGAGAGAGATGATTTAGGGTATCTAGCAGAAGAAATTTCTAAGCAGCAAAGTGTTCAAGATGTGACCTGGCTGCTCCTAAAAGCCTATGCTCATTTGCATTAAAAAAGAAATAACCTGAAGCTAGAACTTATATTTAAAAGGGAAGTAGAGCATAAAAGTTAAGAAAATTTACAGCCCAACCATGCAGTTGAAAAGAAAAATCCATTTTCTGGGGAGAAATTCAAGGCTGCAGAAATTTGCATAAGAGGAGCCAAATGTTCATAGCCAAGACAATGGGGAACATGTCTCCAGGTCATTTCAGAGACCTTCTCAGAAGCCACTCCCATCACTTGCCTGGAGGCCTAGAAGGGAAAAATCATTTCGTGGGCCGGATCCAGAGCCCTGCTGCTCTGTGCAGCCTTGGGACATGGTGCCCGGCATTTCAGCTGCTCCAATTCCAACTGTGGTTAACAGTGGCCAAGGTGCAGCTCGGGCTGTTGCTTCAGAGAGTGCAAGCCCCAAGCCTTGGCAGCTCCCATGTGGTGTTGGGGCTGTGGGTGTACAGAGGGCAAGAGTTGAGGCTTGGGAGCCTCCACCTAGATTTCAGAGGATATATGTAAATACCTGGATGTCCAGGCAGAAGTCTGCTGCAGGAGCAGAGCCCTCATGGAGAACCTCTACTAGGGAAGTGCAGAGGGGAAATGTGGGGTTGGGACCCCCACACAGAGCCTGCACTGGAGCACTGCCCAGTGGAGCCATGAGAAGAGGGCCACTGTCCTCCACACCCCAGAATGGTAGATCCGTAGATCCACTGACAGCTTTGCACTGTGTGCCTGGAAAAGTCACAGGCACTCAGTGCTAGCCCATGAAAGCAGCCACGGGGACTGTACCCTGAAGAGTCACAGAGGCAGAGCTGCCCAAGGCTTTGGAAGCCCACTCCTTACAGCAGCATGCCCTGAATGTGAGACATGGAGTCAAAGGAGATTATTTTAAAGCTTAGAAATTTAATGACTGCCCTGTAGGGTTTCGGACTTGCATAGGCCCTGTAGCCCCTTTGCTTTGGCCAATTTATCTCTTTTGGAACAGGAACATCTACCCAATGCCTGTACCCTCAATATATCTTGGAAGTAACTAACTTGTTTTTTATTTTACAGGCTCATAGGTAGAAGGGATTTGCCTTGTCTCAGATGAGACTTTGGACTTGGACTTTTGAGTTAATGCTGGAATGTGTGAAGACTTTGGGGGACTATTGGGAAGGCATGATTGTGTTTTGAAATGTAAGAAGGACACGAGATTTGGGAGGGCCCAGGGGCAGAATGATATGGTTTGGCTCGGTGTCCCGACTCAAATCTCATGTCCTGCTGTAATTCCCACTGTTGGAGGAGGGGCCTTGTGGAAGGTGACTGGCTCAAGGGGGCGGATTTCCCCCTTGCTGTTCTCGTGACAGTGAGTGAGTTCTCATGTGATCTGGTTGTTTCAAAGTGTGTAGCACCTCCCCCTTTGTGTGCTCTCTCTCTCTCTCTCTCCTGCTGCCATGTGAATATGTGCTTGCTTCTCCGTCATCTTCCATTATTTCAAGTTTCCTGAGGCCTCCAAGCCATGCTTCCTGCACAGCCTGCAGAACTGTGAGTCAATTAAACCTTATTTCTTTATAAATTACCCAGTCTGGGCTGGGTACAGTGGCTCATGCCTGTAGTCCCAGCACTTTGGGAGGCTGAGGCAGGTGGATCACGAGGTCAGGAAATGGAGACCATCCTGGTTAACATGGTGAAACCCCATCTCTACTAAAAATACAAAAAATTAGCCAGGGGTGGTGGTGGGCACCTGTTGTCCTAGTTACTCAGGAGGCTGAGGCAGGAGAATGGCATGAACCTGGGAGGCGGAGCTTGCAGTGAGCTGAGATCGCACCACTGCACTCCAGCCTGGACGACAGAGTGAGACTCTGTCTCAAAAAAAAAAAAAAAAAATGAAATAAATTACCCAGTCTGAGGTAGTTCTTTACAGCAATGCAAGAAGGGACTAATACACATATCAATCACAAACTGGAGTGTTTCACTGTTTAACGTTAAGGCCATGGATTTTTCCTTTCAATAAATTCACATGTCTATTTTCACATATCACTTAGTAAACCTCTAATCAAGCTATTTGACTCAAAGGACTCAAGGTTTCCACTTTCATAAACACAAAACTGTGCAAACAATGTGATTTATGTGAACACCTGTTTTCCTTTTGGAAGCCTGGACTCTGGATACCTTACACTTCTCTTGGAAATTCAGTACAGAATTTCCAGTATACCGAGGGCCGACTACAGTTAAGGTCAGTAAGTGTAAGATGTGGAAGCTCTTCATGAGAACTATGAGATTTCATGCTATGAATAACTCCATGGGGGCAACATAACAATTTATGTTTGTCATGTGAGTGAGACACCCTTCTTTTGCGATTGTGCTAGGGTCTACATTGGCTTCACTGATAAGACTCTTATTTTTTAGTAGGATTTGCACTGAAGCAACATACCTGAAAGACTGTTTAATTCATTCCTACTTGTTTTCACCTCATTTAATAATTGATCTCTCTCTTGTTTGATGTCTTTCACTGCACGGAGTCGCTCAGAGCCTGCATTCACCAGCTTCACCTTTTCCAGCTCCAAGTCACTCACTCTGGCCTCAAGCTCCCGGATCTTTGCATCTTTTTTATCTTTTAAAATCTAAATATATGGATAAATACAAAAGATAGATATAGAAGTAAAAAATATGTACATGTATAGCTATAATTGATATCTGCTAACAATATCTGTCCTAATATCTGTCCTAAAATCTGACAACAGTCTCCTACTTAATATCCTTTTCTGCCCTCTATCTGTATTCCATCTATATTTATTATCTTTTCATTACTTCTCAGGACACTAAATTTGTATTTTATTATAAAGCATCAATAGAAAGTGGGAAAAATATTTCACTTTCTTTTAGCCTTAGATGTCAATTCCTAGCATTGCTTGAAACAACCCTTCATTATTCCTATTCTATCTCCATTCATTCAAAAAATACATATTAAGAACCTTCTTTGTGGCAGGAACTATTTTACATGCAAGGGATACAGAAGCAGGGCTATGACCAGGGTAACACAAGTGAGGCAGCCAGGTGAGGGCCTCCAACCTGGGCATCTGACTTACCTTACCCTAGTCCTGGCCCTGGATAGCAATAAACAAAACAATGTCTTTGTCTTCATGGCCTCCTTTAGTAAGAAGAGAAGAAAAACAAATATTTAATATGTCAGGTAAGAGGAGTGGCAAGAATAATAATAAAAGTTGGTGAGGGGTACAGAATGAATGCAAGGGAGGGGTTGCTACTCAAGGTAAGCTGGTGTGCAGAAAGAGTTCACATAGCAAGTTTGGGGGCTCTCCTTAGAAAGGCCAGCTTACAAGGTTGGCCCTTGACTGTCATCTGGGAACTTGGATTTTGGGAGGGTTCCCACCACCCTAATAAGAGTGGCTCAGTGTGCCTAAACTGTTTGTGCAAACAATGTGGTTTATGCTGAACCCCCGTTTTCCTTCTGGGAGCCTGGAATCTGGATACCTGCCAGGTAGAGGGGCCTATGGGACCAATCTCCAATATAAAAACCCGGGCACTGAGGCTTTAGTGAGCTTCTCTGGTTAGCAACACTTGACAGGTGTTGTCACAGTGTCTTGCTGGGGTAGGGAGTGGAGTAGGAAGTAAGCATGTCCTGCATAACTCTACTAGGAGAGGGCTGTTGGAAGCTCAGCCTGGCCTTATCTGGATTTTGCCCCATGTGCCTTTTCCTTTTGCTGATTTTGCTTTGTATCCTTTCACTGTAATAAATCCCAGCCTTGTGTATGATTATATGCTGAGTCTGGCAAGTCCTCCTAGGGAATCATCAAATCTGGGGTTAGTCTCGGGGATCCTGCCACAGTTGGCAAGGAAAGGCCTCTCTGATGACATAACATCTAAGCAGATGCTCAAGGAGCATAAGGACAAGCCACATGGACAGTCTGGGAAGAGCTCTGGGTACAGGTAATGTGTCTGGGGAACAGCAGGGACATCAGTAAGACTGGAATGAAGTGAGTTTGAGGTAAGTAGGAGATGAAGTCAGAGAGGGACCAAGGGAAAGATCAGGTTGCTTAGAGGCAATGTAAGAACTTGAGCATTCACTGTGAGTCAAGAAGTCATTGGACAGTTTTGAGTATGAGAGTGATGTAGTGTAATGATTTAAAAATACAACTCTGGCTCTAGTACGAAGGAAAACAGTGGTTGGTGTGGGGGTTGGGGGAGAAGCATGTAGACCAGTGAGAAGCCAACTGGAAGACCAAACTAAAGAGGTGGGAGCTTAGACTGGGGTGGTTTGTGGTGGTGAAAGTATCTGGTCCTTTGAATAGAGTAGGGAATGTGAATATGACAACTCTAATTCGGCGTTTCCAACTGTCAGAAACCCCCAGCATGGCATGCTTCTGCAGACGCTGACCCAAACATTCCTATTCCTTCTTCAGAGGGCTTTCCCCTACAGTCCTTTCTGACTCTTCTCTGTTAGAGGCACTACCATGTTGCCAGTCTAAGTTTGAACTCACAAAGTTGCCATGTCTTTCCTTGTCCTTCACCCCTCATACCTGGCTGTTGACCAAATCCTGTCCAACCTCCAGGTCTGGATTGCCATCACTTTGCATATGGACTGCCACAGTGCCTCCTAACTTTCACATTTCTTTGTATGTGTCTACTAGAAAACTTAAAATTATACATGTCACTTACACTGTATTTCTGGTGGACAGAACTGACCTAGATCCTTCCAAATAAGTGACATTTGAAAAAAAAAAATTGACTTTCTTTAGTCATCAGATTGTTTCCCCAAATTATCCCCCTACTGGCCTTAGTATCCTGACAGATGCGATTTGACTGCTATAGTAGCAGTTTAACTGCAGAGACCAGTGGTACATCTGAAATATAGCCACATGACAAGTTTTTTGCTGTTCAAAAAGGATTGGCGGGGAGCTCCAGGCTTGTCTCACTACCCGCCTGTGATGGGTTTGGGAAGTAAGGGCCCTAATCTGGGCTATCTGATCTCTGCCTAGCTACTCCTGGCAACTGTCACACTAAATCCAGCTGGCCTCATGCAGTAAGGCAGGGAAGGGATTTCCCTGGGACAACCTAAGGCATCACAACACACATAGGATGAGTGCTGCTCCTGTTCCACCTCTTGAGGCCAGCTGATAGAATTCATCCTTTCTTAGTCTTATTATTTATTTGTTTTTAAGAAAGGTCTAGCTCTGGGGCCCACAGTTATTGAAATAAAAGTCACTCTGCTTCTCTGCTGTCAGTGTGTGCGGTACCCACTCTGAAGAGGTGACAGAAACCAGGAGAGAAACCATACCTTCTAGGGCTACAATTCCCCCACCTTTTTTTCTTACCAGATCACAGAAGGAAGTGGATGTGGCTTTAGGACTTGAGTTTTAAACTTATGTTCTCTGTGTCCATGTGAAACTCTACTTACCTAGGAAATTATTCCCTGAAGCTGCTCCAGCTCCATATTTAGGAACTGAAAATTAGTTTTACTCTCTCCAAGCCACTTCTGCATACTGATGCCAGATTAATCTGCTTCCAACACTGCCTTCTTCATGTTACCCCCTCCTTCCTACCCCTAAACCTTTAATGTCTCCCACACCATCTCTAGGCTAAATTACAGACCAGGCTTCTCCCCTGGCTTGGAACGCCGTCCTTCCTTCTCTTTGCCTAGTTTTTGCCCAGTTTTTGCCCATTTCAGGTTCCCAGCTCTCTCTGAAGCTTTCACTGACCCTTGAGTCATGAGCTCCACATTCCTTTGAGGCACTAACACAGATCCTGATGGATGCTCTCAGGACCAGCAGTATCCACATCATCTGGAAACTTGTTCAGAAACACCAAATCTCAAACCCCATCCTAGTCCTGCTGAATCAGAAACTCTGGGAGCAGGCCAGCAGTCTGTGCTTTAAAAAGTCTTCCAGGTGATTCCAGTTCTCACTGAGAAGCACTGCACACAGTAACATCTGCTTAGCCTGCCTAGGTTCAAACCACAAGGTAGTGCTGCTCTCCAGCAAGTTAAACTCTCTGTGTCTCAGTTTCCTTAGCTGTAAAATGGGATAATAATAGTGCCTCCCTCATAAAGTTGTGTGAGGATTAAATTGATTTAAATTTTAGAGTATAAGAGTGGAATTCTCCTGTTTAGAACCTTAACACACTAGCAATCCACTAGCGATCTTCCTAAGCAAGGTAGAACCATCCTTTCTCCTCTGATATGCTCTGCCCTGCATCACACCTATTCTAAGGGTTTCACTGTAGGACTGGCCATTGAGAATCCTTTCTATGTCCCTTTTCATGGTGAGTTTGGCCATTTAAAAATGTATATAATCACCGGGCACGGTGGCTCACGCCTGTAATCCCAGCACTTTGGGAGGCCGAGGCAGGTGGATCACAAGGTCAGGAGATCGAGACCATCCTGGCTAACATGATGAAACCCCGTCTCTACTAAAAATACAAAAAAAAAAAAAATTAGCCGGGTGTGGTGGCACATGCTTGTAGTCCCAGCTACTTGGGAGGCTGAGGCAGGAGAATGGCGCGAACCCTGGAGGCGGAGCTTGCAGTGAGCCAAGATCACACCACTGTGCTCCAGCCTGGGCGACAGAGCGAGACTCCATCTCAAAAAAAAAAAAAAAAAAAATGTATATAATCAAGTAAAAACTTAAGCAATTGAAAATTCTATTTTTTTAATGCAATGAACTTGTGTATTTCCATAAGATGGATAATTATCTATTGCTGGCCCTATTTTTAGAAGCAGGAAGTTGAGGCATCTACAGTACATGTGATTTGTCTCCTACTACTCACCAAGTCAGACATAAATCCTATGAAATCAATTTAAAAAAACATAAAATCGTGTTAAATTTTGATAAATATTTATCGAGCACCTTCTGAGTGCAAGGCACAAAAATATGGGGCAGAAGGTACAAAGACTAATAAGATGTGTACCCTGGTTGAAGAAGTCTACAATCTTGTAGGGAAAAGGAGACACTGCTACGTAAAGACACTCATACAGACACAGACACACACACACACACACACACACAGAGATACGGCAATATAGAATGTGAACCAGGTTTTACCAGGTACAAATAAAGTATGAGAAAGTTCAGAAGGAGACCAAAACAGGGGAAAGAAACTAATATTTATTAAATTTTAAATTATTAAGTTATTTAAATTTTAAATTATTAAATAGCCAGAAACTATTAATAGGCTCACTCCTTGATATATATTTTCTGATTTAAGCCTCACAGTAACCCAACAGGTTGTTGGGGGTTTTTTGTTTTGTTTACTTTTTGGTTTGGTTTTGTTTATCAGATATAGAAGCCAAGATTCAGCGCACAGTCCAGTGTTTCACCGTTAACTAAGCAGTGAGTGACGGGGTTCAAATTTAGGTCTGTCTGAAGAGGGAGAAAATACTTCAAACTCTGGTATCAGGAAAGACTTCATAGATTTTTGTGATCTTTTTTCTCTCGTACCCATGATTTTGAGCCGTTTTCGAGTCATCCACTCCTTCTGTAATCTGATAAAAGTATTTATCCTTTCTCACAAAAACACACATATGCACATAGAAACAAACACCTTCCAACAGTTTCAGGGTGTCCACAGATACCAAGAACCACTTTCCAGTACAGGTCATACCTGGTCATAAGAGAAATGATATTTCAGAAGTTAAACCACGAAAAAACTCTACAAACCTTAAGTTCCTTCAGTTCCATCCGCCTATCATTAATTTCTTTCTCCAGTTGTGCTTTTTCTACTTGCATAGCTCCAGCAGTTCGTCCATGCTGGCCCACCAGCTGCGTCATGTTCTCAATCTGCTGTCGCAGAATCTCGATCACCTTGTCCTTCTCTGTCATCTGCAGTTTGAGGGCCTCGCATTCTGTTTGCACATTTCTGAGGTGATCCCCTTCATTTTTCAAGTGTTGCAGCTCCTGCAATTTCAAGTCCACCCGGGAGCGGAGCTTTGTGATCTCTGCATTGGTAGCCTCGATGGCTCTCTCTTTTTCCTGGAGAGAAGTGGTCAGGTCTGATATTGTCCTCTCTGAGCTCTCCAGAGTCATCTTCTTGGCTGTCAACTCTTCTACTACTTTGCGCAGCATCTCTTTGGTGGATTCAAGCTGAGCAGTCAAGGAAGATACTTTTTCTAGACTTTCATTCTTTCCTTGAATTGCCGCCATCTGATTGTTAAAGAAAAGAGAATTTCATAGATTTGGGAGGATAGGTATAGGCAACCTCGAGAGATACAAGTTAACTTAAAAGCATGCAATCATGAATTAGGCAATGTTTAGTAAGATCTTTTTTTTTTTTTTTTTAAGAGATGGGGGTCTCACTACGTTCCCCAGGTTGGTCTTCTCAAATTCCCAGCCTCAAGTGATCTCCTGCTTTGGCCTCCCAAAGTGTTGGGATTTCAGGAATGAGCCACTCTACCCAACCATGTCTAGTTAAATTAACTCAATCATTTTGCTGTCAGAACTCTAGCTCTTATAACATATGTAAGACTGACATACGCTAATTAGACCAAGGTGGAGATGGCTTAATTAAATAATAATGCTCCTCCACAATGGTGTTCTAGAGTGCGGTCTTGGGAAGTTTCCTTTGTGGATGTTTTCTGTACTGATTTAGATTAACATAACCCTGGCAATGGGGGGAAAGGTGGTGGAATTTACAATAACTACCCCTTTACTTTTAATTTCCCTCCAACTTTACCTCTAATTCTACCTCTGAGGAAAAAAAAAAATGAATAATGGCTTTTATCCACACACACATTCATATTCTCTGATCCTTGTTTGGAAAAGCTGAAAATTCTGACTTCTAGTTGGTCCTTTCATCTTTCTTCTTGCCCAGGTTAAGCCAGAGAGTAGGTTAATGGCTTTGCCTGGTCTGGTCCCAGGACCAGACTGGTCCCTTGGTTTGCTTTCACATTCTGAGAAGCTTACACTTTTGTGGGATGCTTTTTATGTCCCTGTGGCAGTAACTAGCATTAGAACTATGTATTCCTAGCACAGAAAGTACACTGCTATTAAGAAGGCATTTCCATGTTTTGCTATTGGTGGGTGCACCGGAATGGAATGCACTCATCAGTCTCAATCAGTGCTGAGTCTCGGGGGAAGAGAGGAAAGTCTCTTTTGGGAGAAAAATAAAGCAAAAAAATCTGTTAGAAACCTTCAACCCTGTTGTTCCTCAGGCTGCCCAATAATTTGATGCTTCTATGCAGCAGAAATAAGCAATTATTAGGTTACCAATTTTTAGGTAAAAGTGAAAAGACAATTGGATAGGAGTTTAGTTTTTCAACAATGTACAAGTGAGATAAAGCTTGACACATTTAGTTTAATTAGTGGATATATATATATATATATAAAACCCAGCATGGTGGCTCATGCCTGTAATCCCAGCCCTTTGGGAGGCCGAGGCAGGTGTATCACCTGAGGTCAGAAGTTCACGACCAGCCTGGCCAACATGGTGAAACCCCATCTCTATTAAAAATACAAAAATTAGCTGGGCGTGGTGGTGCATGCCTGTAATCCCAGCTACTTGGGAGGCTGAGGCAGAAGAATTGCTTGAACCCGGGAGGCAGAGGTTGCAGTGAACTGAGATTGTGCCACTGCACTCCACCCTGGGCAATAAAGTGAGACTGTGTCTCAAAAAAAAATATGTATATACACACACACACGCGTGCGTATATAGGCCGGGCGCAGTGGCTCACGCCTGTAATCCCAGCACCTTGGGAGGCTGAGGTGGGCAGATCATGAGGTCAGGAGATCAAGACCATCCTGGCTAACATGGTGAAACCCCATCTCTAATAAAAATTAAAAAAATCAGCTGGGTGTGGTGGCACGCGCCTGTAATCCCAGCTACTTGGGAGGCTAAGGTAGGAGAATCGCTTGAACCCTGGAGGCGGAGGTTGCAGTGAGCTGAGATTGTGCCACTGCACTCCAGCCTGGGTGACAGAGGGAGGTGCGATCTAAAAATAAATAAATAAATAAACAAAAAATAAAATAAAATAAAAAATAAGTGTTAGGTTTTCATAAATTGCTCACAGAATCCATAGCTTTATTTTAGGAGCCATTTTAGGTCCATATATGTTAAAAATAAAAAGCTCTATTTAGACATAATATATATTTTTCCCCCAGAGGAGATTTTTTGGCGATGGCACAGCCTGTGCAGGTGCTGACCTGCCGCTCCATCTGGCCCTGACACTCGCTCTTCAAGGCCTTGAGCAGGGCTTCCAGGCGCTGCACCTCCATGTTCCGGTCGTCCAGTTCCCGCCGTAGATGGTCAATGGTGATGCTGTTGCCTGTGTCTCGGTCCCACAGACGCTTATTCTGCTCCTTCTCCAGACTCAGCTCCTTCTCCCTTTTGTGTAGATCAGCCTAAAAAAAAAGAGGAATGCTTTTTTCCTCCCTGCTATTAAATAATTAAGATAAAACATATTGTGTTTATATTATATTTGGCGTTTTTATGTGATTTCAGACACCTTTGATTTTGGAATCTGATTCCTTTTTAATGGCTTAAGAGCAATTATTTCCAAGAAAAATAAGTTAACATTTTGCTTAAAATTTCTAGCATTACAAGTCTATCTCGAGGGACTAGACCTCAAATAATATACAACGAAAAGGAAAATACAGTAGATTTTAAAAGTGTCCTGTTTTTAAGTCTTGCATTTTCTAAGAAAGACATTATACCTCACATCAAGTATGCTCCTATAATAAAGAAATGCTCAAAAGCATAAAGGAAAAATGATAAATAATGGAGAAATGGCAGAATAGTAGCTGGTACTGGAATTGGAGTAGCATCTGGGCTGTGAATAGAATTACCTCCCTTTTTAGTCGCTTAAAAAATACAGTGTTGAATAGGAGCAAAAACTCTACAGTCAGACTAGTAAAAGCAAAGATCTATCTACGCTCAAATGACTTATGATCCAAGAGAAAGTTAAGACATAGACATAGGTAACTGGAAGTGGTTTTTCATTAAAAGGACAAAGATAGGGAATAACAGACAGAATCTCACTAAAGGGATCAAAATGCTTCAAGATAGTATTTGAGTTAGACCTGAAGATGCAGAGATTAGGAAGAAGGGACAGGAAAGGGGCCTGTGTGTTTGCATGGTGCACTGGGTCCAGGTAGAGAGAAAGGATTGGAAAGGTTAGCCGGGTTATGGATCATGAACAGTACTGAAAGGGAGAGTGTCTGATTTTACGGAGAAAGTAATTTTGAGTTGAAGAGTGACATCAAAGAGTAATTTTGAGTAGAGAGATGTATGTGGCAGCCCTTTACAGGAAGGAGTGAAGAGGAGAAAAACTGGAGTTGGGAATGTCAGTAAGGAGACTGCTGTGCTCCAGGTGATGAGTAATGAAGGGCTGAAAGAGGGGTGGTGACGGTAAGAATGAAAAGGGAGGCCAGGTTTGAGGATCTTTCAGACATTCAGTCTCCAAGATTTTCAAATTAGATAGGAGAACACTGAGAAACATGCAAATGTTAGATAAAGAACTGAAGAATTACGCCAAGGTTAAGAGCTTCTCTACACAGCCCTCAGTTCTATCCTTACCTCAGCTCATCAAACCCTTGTCAGCCTGCGAAGGATGGCTTTAACAGCAAAGAGCACAATTCCCTGGAATGGGGTTTGGTAAGCTGAGAAATTTATTCTGTTATACCACTAATACCACAAAAGGGAGTTCCAAACATTTCCTTTCCTAAAATCTCATCCTATAGTTTCTCCAACAGAGGACAGAGTTGCTTCATTATGAGCACCATCATACTGTCCTTTTCTTTCAAAACAACTTCACCTAACCGTCCATTCCAAATTTCTATATACACAATTTGTATGTGTTTTGAATGTTATTTGGCCTTAAAATGAACATGTGACACGACTTCAATTTAATGGAATATGGTATCTACTTGAAAGACTATGACTATGTCAAGATCTCCTTCACCTAATACTGTAATAGCTCTGCTTAAGAAAAAAATTAAGTATACAGAATATATTTTATATGCAAAACTTGAATTGTGTCTAAAATAATCTGTTGCATGTATGCCAAATATTTTATAAATTGGTAATTTTATAAAGGAAACAAGTTTTGTGATATATTTTGGTAAAAAACTTGCCAGAATTAATCTTATTCATATTTTAAAGCATAATCTTACCAACAGCTTTTGAAGTTGATCATCTAAATTTCCAGATTCCTGACTGAATTGATCACGCTCTGTCCGGGCTTCAGTTAGCTCTGAGTTGGCAAGGACTAACTGCTTTTCCAGCTCTTCTATCTGAAAGGAAAGTACAAATTGAACAGTGCCTGATTATGACAGTGGGTAATATAAAATAAATTATAGACTTTGGAAAACAAACGGTATTATTTTGAGAACAAAAATAAAAGTTTATTGTGAGGCCAGGTGCAATGGCTCACGCCTGTAATCCCAGCACTTTGGGAGGCCGAGACAGGTGGATCACCTGAGGTCAGGATTTTGAGACCAGCCTGGCCAACACGGCAAAACCCCATCTCTACTAAAAATACAAAAATTGGCCAGGCGTGGTGGCGGGCACCTGTAATCCCAGCTACTTGGGAGGCTGAGACAAGAGAACCGCTTGAATCCGGGAGGCAGAGGTTGCAGTGAGTCAAGATCATGCCATTGCACTTCAGCCTGGGTGAAAAAGTGAAACTACATCTCAAAAAAAAAAAAAAAAGTGTATTGTGATGTGTTTTGTAAAGTTTTTTTTTTTTTTTTTTTTAGAAAATCTATGCTGTATTTATCCAGGGAAATTAGACAAAATGAAATATTTAGTACTGTTGAATTTGGGAACTGCCTGTAATACATCCGTCTCCTGTTTTCTTTTTCTTTTTTTTTTTTTGAGGCGGAGTCTTAATCTGTCACCCGGGCTGGAGTGCGGTGGCCGGATCTCAGCTCACTGCAAGCTCCGCCTCCCGGGTTTACGCCATTCTCCTGCCTCAGCCTCCAGAGTAGCTGGGACTACAGGCGCCCGCCACCTCGCCTGGCTAGTTTTTTGTATTTTTAGTAGAGACAGGGTTTCACCGTGTTAGCCAGGATGGTCTCGATCTCCTGACCTCGTGATCCACCATCTCGGCCTCCCAAAGTGCTGGGATTACAGGCTTGAGCCACCGCGCCCGGCCTCCTGTTTTCATACTATTCAAGATTTATCTTCTGTGAAGACATGTTCTATAATCTGGTATTTAAGAAAGCTTGAGGGTTGGCCTATGCCTGTAATCCTTTGGGAGGCCAAGACAGGAGGATCCCTCGAGCCCAGGAGTTCAAGACTAACCTAGGCAACAAAGGGAGACCCCATCTCCACAAAAAATATTTTTTTAAAGATTAGCTGGGCATGGTGGTGCACACCTGGGGTCCCAGCTACTTGGGAGGCTAAAGTGGGAGGACTGCTTGAGCCTGGGTGGTTAAGGCTGCAGTGAGCCATGATTGCGTCCCTGCACTCCAGCCTGGGTGACAGAGCAAAACTGTTTCAAAAAAAAAAAGGAAGCTTGATATGGCATAAATAACATGCTGCAGAGCCTACACAAATGAACTGTATTATACTTAGAAGAGCTATTTTGCTTCAGAATATCAAAGTTTCGGTAATAAAAGGCATTGAATATAAAAGAATGAATGGTAACAAGTTATTAGCTATTGTCATTATTTTATATTCACTACTTTTTTAAAGGATGAATATATATATATATTTATATTTACAGTCAGACAATTTAACCATTCTAACCCTCATTTTGTTCAACTATTAATGTAAAATGGGAATAAAAGTACCAATTTTAGAGGATGTTGAAGTGCATTTTATTCCAACAAGGCAGCTGTTTGATCTGTTTAAATATGCATTTCTATGACACATGCCATAAAATGCATCACTGTTAATAGCATTTCTATAGTTCTTTTTTTTTTTTTTTTGAGACGGAGTCTCGCCCTGTCACCCAGGCTGGAGTGCAATGGCATGATCTTGGCTCACTGCAACCTCCACCTCCCGGGTTCAAATGATTCTCCTGCCTCAGCCTCCCAAGTAGCTGGGATTACAGGTCCCCACCACCACGTTCAACTAATTTTTGTATTTTTAGTAGAGATGGGGTTTTGCCATGTTGGCTGGGCTGGTCTCGAACTCCTGACCTCAGGTGATCCACCTGCCTCGGCCTCCCAAAGTGCTGGGATTCCAGGCGTGAGCCACCGTGCCCGGCCTCTATAGTTCTTAATGTCTAGGTTCAGTGTATGCTAAGAGGCTAGGATCTCAGACTGTGGAGACTAAGGGTTTATATTTTAGCTGAGCCACACAATATCATAACTTAGATAATAAGATATTAAAACAATGAGAACATGTTGATACTTAGTTATACGGTGATACCTTATCTTTAGGTATCTACCATTACTATTTTATCATCTACTTTCTAGTAACAGGAAATCTTTCACGTCTGCATAAATGCTACATATTCCTTCTTACCTTTAAGGTGTCTATGTAGTAGGTTTCCAATCTGCTGTCAATAATAAAACCTGGTTTGGATGATGTACTATGATAAAACTTTCTTAACTAGAGAACATTTGACTAAGACTAACTTTTTCTCGACAACTTTCTAGTTTTACTATTATTTATTTTTAAAGATCTTCACTTATTCAACACATATTGAATTATATTATCTATACATACATATACACATCTCTTTAATAATAATCAAATAATAGAAGTTATACATATATATCTACATATATGACTAAGAAAGTACTAATACAGCACTATCAGTTTCCCATTTACCTACAGAAATCAGCATATAGACTTTAATATTTATATTGGCTATATTCCTAAACTGACTTTGTATCTGGCTGCATGCTAAGTATAAAAAGTAGTTCACAAGAATTAGGTACACATAAAATATTAGATTACTGTCTAAAATGTATTCCTAGACTCTAATAATCCAATAAAGTACTTTCCAGGAGGCTGAGGTGGGAGGATCACTTGAGACCAGGAGTTTGAGACCAGCCTGGGTTGCATAGTGAGACCCCATCTCTACAAAAATAAAAATAAAATTAGCGTGGCATGGTGGCGCACGCCTGTAGTTTTGGCTAGTCAGGAGGCTGAGGTGGGAGGCTCGCTTGAGCCAGGGAGTTTGAAGCTGTAGTGCGTCATGATCGTGCCACTGCACTCCAGCCACGGCAACGGAGTGAGACACTCTTAGAAAAAACAAAAAAGGACTTCTTGTGCTCCTTTTGGGGATATATAGGAAAATAAATGAAAAAGCCCCATAAAAATTCAAGCTCTGTAACACAGGTAACTTCCTAAGAAAAATGAAGGAACAATATCAGTTGATAAAATCTCTTCACTTTTATTATTATCAGGAAAGACTAAATCAGCACACACTTAGTAAATACAGTAAGGGGAAGAACCACAAACTTTACTGTTACACAGTTATCATGTTTGCCTGGCAAGGAATGGGTACATGAACACGATCTGACAGGCAACATGATCAGGCGGAGAGCCAAACACCTTAGGTTCTTGTCTAGTTTCTGTTACATAACTTCTCTGTGTTTCCATTTTTTAAATCTATAATTGGAAAGAGTATTCTAGATGATCTCTCATGTTCCTTTCAATTCTAATGCTTTTTTTCCACGAGAACAGTATTAATAAAGCTGAAATAATTTATTTTCCACCTGTCTTTTGAGCTATAAATTCAACAAGAACATTTCCAATTTGAATTAATCATATGATTAAAATAAACGTTTTCTACTCCTAGCCTGGCATAAACCATTGCTATCCTTGAGCAAAGAAAATAATTTGGATATATGCTTTAAAAGCTTAAATTAAGATTTTCTCTTTTGTCTGCTTTCACTTAAAAAGAAAAACTTCTGGATAATCATTTCATAACATCAAACTTGACATGAGACCAAATTAAAAAAACAAAGAAAAAGAAAAGAGCCAAGTCTTATCTTTCCATCTGTTTATTAAGTATAAGAAGTTCCTCCAGCCCCCTGCAGGAACATTTGTTTTGTGGTTGTCAGTACTGACTCAGCTGCTATAGCTCTGCTTTTACCTTTCACTTTTTAGAGTAAAAACATTTATATTAATCAATTAAAAAGATAAATAGTGAAAGGGAAAACCATTGAAGTAGCAGCTGAGTTGATATAAACAGCTGTAAAAAACACTATAAAGAAAAGCCTTTTAAAATATCCAGAATAAATACTGACATCTGAGATGTATTAAAGATTTTTTTTCTTTTGCTTTTATTTTTACATAGTAGCACTGGTTTTCCCTTTCACCATCTATGAATGCACTTTTTGGTTTGGATCACTGGACAAATGAGTATTGGGATTTCATTCTAATCTCACATTGATTTTAGAGATATTGCCAATCATATCAAATCACACGAGGTTTGGTTTGTCTGTTGGTGGTGGTGTTTTCTGTTTTTCTGTGCTCAAAAAGACACAGCTATGGAGTAATAAGGGATGCTACAGGCCAGCATGGCGGTGCATTGGCAGAACTATGCAGAGGTTTGCACAGAATCTTCCTGCACAGTATATAGCTCCAGCCAGTGCTACTAAATCATCACTTTTTTAATAGAAAATTCAGCCCCAACTGCTTTCAAAGTAGTAAAAATAAACGTTGAATCAAGATCATGAGCGAAAATCAGTGTCCTGTTTTCCTCTTTCTTCTAACCTACTGCTCCAAATAGCTAAGGTGTGAGAAACTGACTACAAGTGACAGAACTGTACGTAAATTGTCTCTGCATGGCTATCTAAGGGTCTCTTACAGGTAGGATGACTAAATATAGACTTTATCTTCCAAATGGGGACACTATGGAGATGAGAGGTAGCATTCATAAAACAGGACACTAGGCTAGTCAAGATCAGGACACTTGTTGTCAAAAAGCGAAAGTTAAGAGTAAAGCCAAATCTACAGAGCCAATAGTGACAGCTTCTACTGGTCCAAATTCGTAAAGGGGAATTCTGGAGGTTCTCCTAAAATGGAAAGAGAAGAATAGAAAACAGCATTACAGTAAAACACTTTTGTAAGCTACAAAAGCTACATCTCAAATTTTTTTTGAAGTACAATTTCTATGTTTACCGGCATAAAATAATCGTGTTAATCTGAAGAGAAATATTAACTTCCAAAACAAGTTTTCTCTTAATTTATGCATTCTAGTTGGAAAAGTTTTGTTCAGACCGCCATGTCATCAATTTTTAAAAGTAAAAACACTTTTTAAAATGAAGAAATCTGACCTCGGGAGAAAATACTAATACTGCCCCTCATAAAACATGTTGATGTTTAATATCAATACACCTTTATTAGTTTCCTTTCACACAAATCTCACCTTTTTTTTTTTTTTTTTCCTGAGACAGGGTCGCACTCTGTTGCCCAGGCTAAAGTTAGTGGTATGATCATGGCTTACTGCAGCCTCAATCTCCCAGCCTCAAGCTATCCTCCCATTTTAGCCTTTCTAGTAGCGAGGACTACAGGCTCACACTACCATGCCCAGCTAACTTTTTATTTTTGTTTTTATTTTTGTAAAGACAGAGTCCCACTATGTTGCGCAGGTTTGTCTCAAGCTCCTGGGCTCAAGTGATCCTCCTGTCTCAGCCTTCCAAAATGCTGGGATTATGGGTGTAAGCCACTGCACCTGGCCATGAATTTCATTTTAATCACAGCTTTTATGTATTATTTCCTTTGATATTTTTCCTTATTGTTATTTGAATAGTACATACCAAAATATGCACTGAAGCAACAGAGAAAAATAGATTTTAAGGTTTTCATAAACTTTAGCAATATCAAGTCACATGAAAATAAAAATTAAGCAGAATAATTTGTTTTTAGATTTTATGTTCAATTCATTATAACAAAAACATTTTGTAACAATACTATTCTTTATGAGCCAAAGTGAAATCCTTGTTATTCACTTGTTTGATTTTCCTTGCTCAGCTACACCATGTAATTAACGTCACCTTAGGCCAGAGTGTACTTAGCTATATTTACATGGCAGTCATCTCTCAGTGCTCCCTGACCAAATCAAAGGGAGTTACTGTTAAGGCAATCTAGTTAACCATCAACTAGGTGCCAACTCTATTTAGGGTCACTGTGGTGTATTATAAATCTCAGTGATTTATTAAAACTAATGAAGCTGATATGCCCTCCTTATTTCCGTTAGCTGTTTACTATTTAAGATTGTCAAAAATTCTTGCTGAGCCACTATTTACATTAGAGCAAAATCAGAGAATGATTCTAATATCATGTTTGTATCTATATGACTCCAAAACATTCATGTAAAAAGCTTGCAGTCATTCATTTGGATCTCGTGCTTCTACAATGCCAGAGATTTAAATGCTTATAAAAACTTAGAAATTCTTTTTATATATTTTAGATGGATATTTCAGAATTTGTGAAAAAATTTCCCAATATGTCCAAATCAGCATGATACTATATATTGGGCCAAATGCCAATTAGCAAACAATGGGTGAGGCTTCTGAAAGGATAATTTTTCCAAACAACAGTATAATAGAAAGCTATACCAGTTACCAATCATGTAAGAAACCACAGGTGAGTTGAGCTTTATTTAGTACTTTGGTGGCTTTTCATAAAGTTTGTCAATAGACAATGGGTACTTAATTTTTCCAAAATGATTTGTGATTATTCATGAATATGCATTACTACATTGGACTGTAACACAACAGCTCTCTTATTCCCTCTCTCACTGTCAGAATGTCAGCTCTCACTTCTGCCAGAGTGGCTACCTCCACTAGACCCAAGTGAAAAAGCACCCTCCCACCCCATGGTGCACTGAAATCAGCCCCTCCTGCCGTTGTCTGCAGGGTGCAGTCATGACCTTTTGGTATAGGCTTGGTCTGCCCAGACTGCTATCAATCATCAGGGGAAAAGCTTGTCCTGAGAAAAGAAACTAGAACACAAAAAGCAGGCTTCAGAGAGGCGGGGAAAAGCGTATGCTCCTCTCTGACCTTTTGTTTGTCAAGTGTACCCTTTAAGCAGTCTAAGGTCCCTTAAGGTTGCTCAGAGGTGGCACTGGTTGAAATAACATTGCCACAAGGATTTAGGTTAAGGGTTATGCAAGGAGGTTTACAAAAGGAGGCAGTGTTATTGAAACTGCAACCCACCAATAAATTATGAAATCAATTTAGTGAGCTTCAAATCAGCATCTGAAGAGAAGAGAAAATAGCCAGCATCACATGTAATAGGAGTAAATATTGCTTTATGAATCTTGCTTCAGTTGCATGTGTGTATTGGATCATAAGATGAACTATATTTCTTACTGTGAGTAGCAATGGAAAATATTTGGAAGACACTGCTGTAAAGGACCCACACCTATAACTGAGATTATACAGTTTCGTGTTACTCTCTATGGCTTAGACTTTAGTAAAGTCATGTCTAAATTCCACCCTCAGCTTAGATAAAGGTTGAGGTATCTTATTTCCATGCTCAAACCAAGGAGAAACAGCCCCCTCCTGTGGCCGGCTGGAGTGATAATTAAAATGAGGGGTTGCCCAAAGAAGGGCAAATGTCTGGAAGAATTCGTGTTGCAATATATAATTCTTCCCATATGGAGCTTTCCTCCATGTACTGTTACCCTATAGAATTGGTTTCATTTTATAAAGGGTATATGGCAGCTTCCTTATACTTTCTTTCTTCTAACCTACTGCTCCAAATAGCTAAGGTGTGAGAAACTGACTACAAGTGACAGAACTGTACGTAAATTGTTTCTGCACGGCTATCTAAGGGTCTCTTACAGGTAGGATGACTAAATATAGACTTTATCTTCCAAATGGGGACACTATGGAGATGAGAGGTAGCATTCATAAAACAGGACACTGGGCTAGCAGGTGCAAACCGAGACTGTCCTAGGCAAGCAGCCTTGGGTAATCACCCTTCTTACAGGGAATGAAGAACACCACTCCTCTTAATGGCAGCTCCTTGTTTGTTTTTTAGGGTCTTACTGCTATACAAATGATTGAAATGAACAAAATCCTAAGCTCTGGATAAATAGATGACAATGATACTGAATAGCTTCTCATTAGCTATGGAAAGTGAAAGAAAAAAACAGAGTATCAAATGTTAATTAATGTGGTTTTAAAGTGAATTACATGATGAGAGATGAAGACTTATCTTCCTAATTAATTTTTATGTAATTAATTCATTTAATTATTCTTAAAGTTAATTCAGTTTGGTAACTTCACAATGATTAAGAGTTAGGAGTTGAAGTAAGAGAGGAGTTAGGCCCCAAAAATATTGAGTAGCAGGGGGATCAGAGCTGGTATGGAAGTATATGCTAATGGTTAGAAAAGTAAAAATAATTAAGATGGTCTTATTTTTAATGTTTTTTTTAGAAACTTACTTGAACTATGCAAAAAATGTTTTGCTAAGAATGAATCAGAGTACATAATTTAAATAAAAATTGTTTATAGCTTAAAATATAATTTAGCATGCTCTTACTCCAGCTTATAAACTGCTTTTAATTTGAAATGACTTTGATTCCTTATTCTCAAATAAACTATTAATAAAATAATATTGATTCTGGCTATTATAGTCTCTAGAAGCAGAGCAGCAAAACCTTAACTCACCTTGTCTTCATACATCCTTTTGGCTTCCCTTAATTCAGAACGTAGCTGAGAAACAGTAGATTCCAGATCGCTGAGCTGACGCATATACATAGAGTTTTGATTTCTTGCTTGCTCTCTAAGAAGAGTTTAGAAGGAGAATAAATGCAAATAGCAAACTAAGAATAAGAGTAACACCTGAGTATTCTAGCTTTTTGACACTACCACTAGTTATTTTATATGGCATTATTAAGCCAATAGTCTTTTATTTTCCAAAATTGACTCAAAAGCTTCTGCTCAAATATACTGTAAACCGCAGAAGCTGGGTGACAGCTGTATGGGAGTGCATCACACTATTTTCTCTCTACTTTTGTATATGATGGAAAATGTACATATAAAAAGTTTTAACATACAACTCAAATAAAATTATTTCTATGCATATGCACACATTTTACTTATATTCATATATATTACACACACACACACACACATACATACATACACACACACACAGATATGGTTTGGTTCTGTGTCCCCACCCAAATCTCATGTCAAATTGTAATCCCCACATGTCAAGGGAGGGCGCTGGTGGGAGGTGATTGGATCGTGGGGGCAGACTTCCCCCATGCTGTTCTCACACTAGTGAGTGAGTTCTCACAACATCTGATGGTTTATATGGCACTTCCCTGCTTTCCTGCTCAGTCATGGTAAGACGTGCTTGCTTTCCTCATAATTGTAAGTTTCCTGAGGCCTCCCAGTCATGATTACTGTTAAACTTGTGGAACTGTGAGTCAACTAAACTTCTTTTCTTCATAAATTACCCAGTCTTGCGCAGTTCTTTATAGTAGTGTAAGAATGGATTAATACAGAAAACTGGTACCAGGAGAGTGGGGCACTGCTACAAAGACACCTGAAAATATGAAAGTGACTTTGGAACTAGGTAACAGGCAGAGGTTGGAACAGTTTGGAGGGATCAGAAGAAGACAGAAAGATGAGGGAAAGTTTGGAACTTCCTAGAGATTTGTTGAATGGTTGTGACCAAAATGCTGATAGTGATATGGACAATGAGTCCAGGCTGAGGTGGTCTCAGATGGAGATGAGGAACTTCTTGGGAACTGGAGTAAAGATCACTCTCAATATGCTTTAGCAAAGAGACTGGTAGCATTTTGCCCCTGCCCTAAAGATCTGTGGAACTTTGATCATGACAGAGATGATTCAGGGTATCTGGCAGAAGAAATTTCCAAGCAGCAAAGCATTCAAGATGTTACCTGTTTCTGAAAGCATACAGTCATATGTATTCACAAAGAGAGGTCTGAAACTGGAACTTACGTTTAAAAGGGAAGCACAGTGTAAAAGTTTGGAAAATTTGCAGCCTGACGGAAAAGAAAAACCCATTTTCTGGGGACAAATTCAAGCTGCCGGCTGTAGAAATTTGCATAAGTAAAGAAGAGGTGCAAGACAATGGGGAAAACATCTCCAGAGCGTGTCAGAGATCTTTAGGCAGCCCCTTCCATCACAGGCCTGGTGACTTAGGAGGAAAAATGGTTTTGTGAGCCAGGGCCCACTCCACTGCTCTGTGCATCCTCAGTACCTGGCACCCTGTGTCCCAGCTGCTCCAGCTCCAGCTGTGGCTAAAAGGAGTCAAGGTACAGCTCGGGCTGTTGCTTCAGAGGGTGCAAGCCCCAAGACTAGGCAGCTTCCACATGGTGTTGAGCCTGCAGGTGCACAGAAAGCAAGAGTTGAGGTTTGGGAACCTCTGCCTAGATTTCATAGCATGTATGGAAATGCCTGGATGTTCAGGCAGACGTCTGTTGCAGGAGTAGAGCCCTCATGGGGAATCTCTACTAGGGTAATGTGGAAGGGAAATGTGGGGTTGGAACCCCAACACAGAGTCCCCACTGGGGCACTGCCTAGTGGAGCTGTGAGAAGAGGGCCACTATCCTCCAGATCCCAGAATAGCAGATCCACAGGCAGCTTGCACTGTTCACATGGAAAAGCTACAGACACTCAATGCCAGCCTGTGAAAGCAGCCGCAGAGGCTGTACAATGCAGAGCAACAGAGTCAGAGCTGCCCAAGGCCTTGGGAGCCTCCACCTTGCATCATGTGCCCTGGATGTGAGACATGGAGCCAAAGGAGATTATTTTAGAGCTTTAAGATTTAAGGACTGCCCAGCTGGATTTTGGACTTGCCTGGGTCCTGCAGCCCCTTTGTTTTGGCCTATTTCTCCCATTTGGAATAAGAGCATTTACCCAATGCCTGTAACCCAATTGTATCTTGGAAGTAACAAACGTGTTTTTTATTTTACAGGCTCATAGGCAGAAGGGACTTACCTTGTCTCAGATGAGACTTTGGGTTGTGGATTTTTGAGTTAATGCTTAAATGAGTTAAGACTGGGGGACTGTTGAGAAGGGATAATTGTATTTTTTTTTGAGACAGAGTCTTGCTCTGTTGCCCAGGTTGGAGTGCAGTCTCGGCTCACTGCAAGCTCTGTCTCCCAGGTTAATGCCACTCTCCTGCCTTAGCCTCCCAAGTAGCTGGGACTACAGGTGCTCGCCACCAAGCCCAACTAATTTTTTGTATTTTTAGTGGAGACAGGGTTTCACCGTGTTAGCCAGGATAGTCTCGATCTCCTGACCTCGTGATCTGCCCACCTCAGCCTCCCAAAGTGCTGGGATTACAGGCATGAGCCACCGTGCGTGGCCAATAATTATATTTTAAAACGTGAGAAGGACATGATATTTGGGAGATTACAAATCTGAATTGTAATCACGTGTCAGGGGAGGGGCCTGGTGGGAGGTAACTGGATCATGGCGGCAGATTTCCCCCATGGTTTTCTTGTGATAGTGAGTGAGTTCTCATGAGATCAATGGTTTAAAAGTGTGGCACGTCCCCACTCTCTCTCTCGCTTGCTTTGCCATGGTATGATGTGCTTGCTTCCCCTTTGCTTTCCATCCTAATTGTAAGTTTCCTGAGGCCTCCCACTCATGACTCCTGTTAAGCCTGTGGAACTTTGAGTCAATTAAATCTCTTTTCTTCATAAATTACCCAGTTTCAGGTAGTTCTTTATAGCGGTGTTAAGAATGGACTAATACAAATACTTAAAACAGCCAATCCCAGGAGCTCCAAATACTTGCAAAAATACTTCTTATATGGTCAGATAATGTTACCTATGTTAAGCAATATTTCCTGTTCATTTAAATGTTAGAAAAACAGTTTCATTTTCTTATGAAATCTTACCAAGCAAATTCTAAAAGATTATAGAAGAGAAAGTTAATGAAAATAATATCTCTAAAATGAAGATGAATGACTAACAGTTTAAACCACATACTGAATGATTTCCATTTGACTCTGGATACTATTGGCTTGGCTTCGAGCACTGCTAGCTTTCTCAGTAAGTCCTGTTATTTCAACTTCATGTTCACTTATTAACTGCTCAATCCTATAAAAAGAATGTGGTGATTGTTATTTGATACAGAAGATTTTCCTATGAATTATTTTAAAAATGAATGATTTTCAATACTCTCAAATTTAGTATTTTGCTTTGCTTTTGTACATGCTACTCTTTTAATAACAAGTGCCTACAACAGATCCAAAATCCTTTATCCAAATCTTTTGAGAGTCACCTAGTTTTGGAATTCAGAATTTTTTTTAGTTTACCATGGTAATAAATTGCAAGTACTATATATTATATGACACCCCAAGTGAGATGTAAGGAAGTGTCCCATTAACCAAACATATTATGAATGCAACAATTTGCAAGTATTCACACTAAATCATAGACTATGGAAAGGTTTTCATTAGCTCTGGTCAGGTTTTTCCAACAAATGAGTGACAAAAACTGTCTCCTTCACCAAACTTTGGTCAGGCTCTTCTGAGGCCTCTTTTCAACTATGCCTCAACCTTTGGCCTGCCTAGCCCAGACCTAGCAAGAATCTTGCTGAGTCAGTTTAGTCCTCCCACCTTCGATATCTGGTCAAGTTCTTCATCCCCTGCCTTTGACATCTAAGCCCTTGGCCTGAGTTCAGTAAGAATCCCCCTACTCTTGATGCCTTTTCTCAGTAATTTTCCATCCACAGAACCCCTCACCATGCCCCGTGGCTATAAATCCCTATTTGGCCTTGTACTGGAAGCTGAGCTTAATCTCTCTCTCCTATAGCAATACTCCTACTATAATTGTCTCAAATAACACCCTCCTTACCATTTTAACTAGGGCAGGAAAATAAAATTGTAACATGAGTTTCCTATAAACCTATAAAAAAAACTTACGTGTTTCAGAGTGGTTTAGATTTTGGAATTGAGGCAGAAAACACTGTAAAACTGTGGTTTAGTTTCACTAGGCTTTTCCATACCTCAGTCAGAAACCTACCTATCTTGATGTTGTTGCAGAAGTAGTTCCATTTTGTTCTGTGATTCAGATTTCAGTGCTTCAAGTTGATCCTCTACCTGGTTTTTAAAAAGAGATCCTGATTTAGTTACTGGTAAATATAAGGCTTGGAAAATCTGGATATTTTCAACTAAAAGAATGCTTTAAATGCAAATAGAAATAATACTAAAATCAAATACATTCTATCCCCATATTTTATTAGCTCTTTTACTTTGTCTATACTCTCATGAAGCTATACAGGTAAACCAAGGTAGTTCCTATTATGAGAGATTATTGTGGAAGTAACTTCTGTTATTTCAGAAAAATGAGAACTTAGTTTAAGAATTTTAAAAATTACGCATCTAATGCTATTCTCTTAATGCATTTTAATATAAAATTATTTAAGTAGCATTCTCACCACTTACTGGAAATATCCTCCCTTTAAGAAAAGAAATCTCCGTGTCTAATTCTCTTAGGATTTTACTAATAGCTGAGCCCAAGCTGCGGAAGTGCAGAGTAGACATGCTGTCATGTTCATATATTTTTTTGCCTGAGGCTTCTTCAAAGTCAACCAGGATTGACCGGATTTCTTGAAGCACTCCCTCATGACTAAGCATCATTTTTCGTAGTTGCTCTATCTGTGTGTTGCTGTCTTTCAGCATGTCCTCCTTAAGGCATTTGGCAGCTTCAAGCTCATGAACTGTATTTTGAAGCTGATTTCTTAAATCCTCCTGGGACTGACTCTCCCTTCGTCTATGAAATAAATGAAAGAAAATAAATAACATTGATAAAACTCATATTCACACAAGTAGTTTTACTACAAAGAGTAAAACTTTAAAATAATTTTACATAATGAAAATATGTGACTTTAAAATAATTTCACAAATCCCAACCTGATGTCAGCCATAGCATCTCTCTCCATTTGCATCTCCTGAAGTTTTGTTTGCAAATCAATGACTGACTGCCTCAAATAAAACTTTTGTTTCTCATGCAATTCATTGCTCTGAAAAAAAAGCCATGCAAATTAATCATTAGAGAAACACATTTCCTTATAGCTAGTAAGTTCCAAAAATCTATATATATTTTCAATTCATTTTTATGTCTACTTCCTTCCCTCACTGCTGCAGTTCAAAGCCTAATTAATAATTTCTCACTTAGATTACGAGAATACCTTAACTAGTCTCCCTGTATCAAGCTTGACCCCGTTTAATCCATTCTGTAAAACCAAAACTCTGCTTCTAAAACAAATCTTACTTCCAGCTCAACATGGAGATAGGAATACATTTTTTACACGAAAACATGAGAATTGGTTGAAATTCTGTACATAAAAAAGTCAATCCCTACCTCCTACTCACTTAAAATACCTGGCAGCAGACACCACCACCCAAAACTCCAGGTGTCCTACTACAGAGAAATACACAAAGATTTCTAAGATCAGGCACTGAGGGATCTCCCAGCACAGAAGATGCTGTAGGAGATGCTCCCGTATATAGTTGATGCCGTACCTAATTCTCCCAAAGCAAAGCCATCAAGTTCTGCCCATGAATAGAGAATTTGCCATCAGCCTTTTTATTACCTAATTCTTGAATATAAACAGAAAACCAAAAACTGCTGAACACTTGAAGAAAAATCACAAAGTAATAAATAGATTAATATCAAATAAACAAGCAAACACCCAGAAAAAAAGAGAACCAGAGAAAACAAAGAAAGATAATGCAAGGAATAGAAGAATACTTCAAAAACTTGTATTCACAGAGAAATTCAAGAGACATTATCAGCATAAAGCAAGAATAAGATGCTATGCCACAGAAGTGATCAGAGGAGAAAGGGTCATGAAAATTAAAAATATGGTTGTAAACGAAAAAGTTCAATTCGATAGAAATGTTGCAAGTCAAGAAATATCCTCCAAAGGTAGAAAAAGTAGACAAATTTTTGAAACAAAAAGTAAAAGATGTAGAGATTTAACTGAGGTGAAAGTATGTTGCCAACAGGAACTTTGGAAAGACAGAACTGAAAAAACAGAAGAAGGGAAACTGCCAAAGAAAAAATGCAACCGAATTCCTCCAAACTGAAAGGCACACGTCTACAGACAAATAGGTCTACTGAGTCCCTAGCATGGTGAATGAAAAAACAAAAATTCATACCTAAGTACATTATGGTGGCATTTCAGAGACAAAGAAAAGATGTTAAAGATGAAATTCAAGTAAGTAAAAAATAAAAAATCATCTACAAAGGAACAAGAACCAGATACACAACTCAATAGCGATACTGAATGCAAAAGCACAATATCTTCAAAAGATTGGGATAAATTACTTTCAACTTTACCAAGCCAATTATCAATCAAGTGTGAGTGTAAAATAGAGTCACTCTCAGATATGCAAAGATTCATAAAATGTATCTCTTTCTTAAGAATTTAACAGTTTATTAAGAATTTAACAAAGACGTGTTTTGACTAAATGAAGAAGTAGATCAAGAAAGAAGACAGGAGAGGCTGGAGGCAGAGCAAGATGGCAGAATAGAAGCCTACACCATTCATTCCCTCACACCTGCCATCCCCAATGGGAACATCAAATTTTAAAAACTATCTGCACACAGAAAAGCACCATCCTAAGAACACAAAAGTCAAGTGAAAAATAGTGAGGCAGGAAAATAGGGTCTGGAGGCAGGGAACATAAGGCTGATTCACACTTCAGCTGTAACAGGAAATATCCTCTCCTTAGGGTGTAGGATGTAAATGACTTTGTAACTTTATTTCATTTTCCCCATTTACATAGGGCATACCCCCAAGTAACCAATGGAATCCTCTAGGGAGTATTTAAACTCCCAGAAATTCTCTAACGAGGCTTTTGAGTTCCTATGCTCAGGAACTTTTGAGTTCCTATGCACAGTGTATGAAAGTACACTGTGGAGTGTACTTTCATTTTCAATAAATTCCTTCATTCCTTCCTTGGTTTGTGTGTTTTGTCCAATTCTTTGTTCAAGACGCCAAGAACCTGGACACCCTCCACCATTAAAAATAGTACCTGGTTTTAATTCATATGGTGGAAAGAGGCATTGAGGAGGGCAGGAGAGACAGTCTCGAATCTCCAACGCCACTCCTTTCACCATCCCCCAGCAGTGGCTATGCAGAGGATCTGCGTAGGGGAGGGAGAGCACAGCAACGGGGGATTTTATATTTAATTCAGTGCTGCCCCATCAGAGGGGAGAATCAAGCCATGCTGGGCTTAGAGGGAGCATTTGAACCAGCCCTAGTCAGAGGGGAATCGTCCATTTCAGTGGTCAGAACTCAAGTTTCTCAGCAAGCCTCACCACCACATGCTGAAGTGCACTGGGGTCCTAGGTAAATTTGAAAGGCAGCCTAGGACACAAGGACTGCAATTCTTAGGCAATTCCTAGTGCTAGGCTGGGCTTAGAGCCAGTAAACTAGGGTGGCATGTGACCTAAGGAGACCCAAGCTGGTGTGGTTAAGGGAGTGCTTGCACAATCCCTTTCCCAACCCCAGACAGTGCAGCTTGCAGCAACAAAAGTGACTCCTTCCTTCTACTTGAGGAGAGGAGAGCAAAGCGTAAAAAGGACTTTGTCTTGCATGTTAGATACCAGTTCAGCCACAGCAGGGTAGGGCAGTGGGCAGAGTCATGAGGTCCCCATTCAAAGACCTACCTCCTGGACAACAATTCAAGATATACCCTGGGCCAAAAGGGAACCCATTGCCTTGAAGGGAAGAATGCAGTCCTGGAAGGGTTCATTACCTGCTGACTAAAGAGTCCTTGGGGACCAGGCATGGTGGCTCACACCTGTAATTCCAGCACTTTGAGAAGCCGAGGTGGGCAGATCATTTGAGTTCAGGAGTTCGAGACCAGCCTGACCAACATACTGAAACCCTGTCTCTACTAAAAATCCAAAAAATTAGGCTGGGCGAGGTAGCTCACGCCTGTAATCCCGGCACTTTGGGAGGCCGAGGCGGGCATCATGAGGTCAGGAGTTCGAGAACAGCCTGGCCAAGATGGTGAAATCCTGTCTCTACCAAAAATACAAAAATTAGCCAGGTGTGGTGGCATGTGCCTGTAGTCCCAGCTACTCAGGAGGCTGAGGCAGAGGTTGCAGTGAGCTGAGATTGCGCCACTGCACTCCAGCCTGGGCCAGCCTGGGTGACAGAGACAGACTCTGTCTCAAAAAAAAAAAAAAACCAAATCAAAACAAAAAAATTAGCCGGGCATGGTGGCGCATGCCTGTAGTCTCAGGTACTTAGGGGGCTGAGGCAGGAGAATCATTTGAACCTGGGAGTCAGAAGTTGCAGTGAGCTGAGATGGCACACTGCACTCCAGCCTGGGTGACAGAACATGACTCTATCTCAAAAAATAATAAAAATTAAAAAAATACAAATAAAGAACCCTTGGGCCCTGAATAACCAGCAGTGATACCCTGAGAGTATGCTTTGGGCCTTGGGCTTTAAGATGTGCTGGCTTCAGGAGTGACCTAGCACATTACCAGCTATGGTGGCTACAGTGAAAGACTCCTTCTGTTTGAGAAAAGCAGAGGGAAAAGTAAAGGAGACTTTGTCTTACACCCTAGATACCAGCTCAGCCACAGTGGGTAGAGCAACAAGCAGGCTCTTGGAGTCTCTAAGTCCAGGATTATGCATTTGGACAGGGCAGCATTTCTGGACCTGTCCTGTGTCAGAAGGGAACCCAGTGCCCTAAAGGGTGAGTCCCAGGCCTGGCAACATTCACCACAAGCTAATCAAAGAGCCCTTGGCTTTAAGTGAACATCAGTGGTGGCAGGGCAGAAACCCCATGGACTAGTGGTGGTCGTGGCCACAGGGAGAAGCTCCTCTGCCTTTGGAAAGAGGAGGAAAGAATGGGAAGGACTTTGTATTGTGGTTTGACTGACAGCTTAGCCGCAGTAGAATAGAACATAAGGTAAACTGCTAAGGTATTTGGCTCCAATCCCTGGCTCCCGGACAGCATGTCTGGACATGTACACGACCTGGGGGATCTCACCACCCTGAAGGGAAGGACCCTGGACAAGACTCAGTGCAGTGCTGACTTCAGGTCTGACCCATTACATTCCCAGTGCTGGCAGCCACAGGAGTGCTTGCATAACCACACCCCCAGTTCCACGTGGGTCAGCACAGAGAGGGAGACAGACAGAGAAACTCCATATGTTTGGGAGAAAGGTAAGAGAAAAGAACAAGTCTCTGCCTGGTAATCCAGAGAATTCTTCCAGATCTTAACCAAGACCACCAAGGCAGTACCTCTATGAGTCTGCAAAAACCACAGCGTTATTAGGCTTGGGGTTTTGAATACTGGAAAGCCTTCCTGAGAAGGCTAGGCACAAATAAGCTCAACTGTGAAGACTACCACAAATAACTAACTTCAATGCCCAGACACCGAGGTACATCTACAAGCATCAACACCATCCGGGAAAACATGACCTCACTAAATGAACTAAGTAAGGTACCAGGGACCAATCCTGAAAAAAACAGAGATATATGACTTTTCAGACAGATAATTCAAAATATCTGTTTTGAGGAAATTCAAAGAAATTAAAGACAACTCAGAAAAAGAATTCAGAATTCTATCAGATAAATTTAATAAACAGATTAAAATAATTACAAAGAATCAAGCAGAAATATTAGAATTGAAAAATGCAATTGATGTGCTGAAGAATGCATCAGAGTCTCCTAATACCAGAAATGATCAAGCAGAAGAAAGAATTAGTCAGAAGACAGGCTATTTGAAAATATACAGTCAGAGGAAACAAAATAAAAAAGAAAACAAAACAATGAAGCACACCTACAAGATCTAGAAAATGGTCTCAAAAGGGCAAATCTAACTTATTGGCTTTAAAAGGGAGTTAGAGAAAGAGATGGGGTAGAAAGTTTATTCAAAGGGAAAGTATCAGAGAACTTCCCAACCCTAGAGAAAAATACCAACATTCAAGTACAAGGTTACAGAACATCAAGCAGATTTAACTCAAAGAAGACTATCTCAAGGCAGTTAATAATCAAACTCCCAAAGGTCAAGGATAAAGGATCCTGAAAGCAGCAAGATAAAAGAAACAACATACAATGAAGTTCCAGTACATCTGGCAGCAGGCTTTTCAGTGGAAACCTTACATGCCAGGAGAGAGTGGCATGACGTATTTAAAGTGCTGAAGGAAAAAGACCATCTACCACAGAATAGTATACCTAGTGAAAATATCCTTCAAACATGAAGGAGAAATAAACACTTTTCTAGAAAACAAAAGATGAGGAATTTCATCAACACCAGACCAGACCCATCCTACAAGAAATGCTAAAGGGAGTTCTTCAATCTGAAAGAGAAGGATGTTAATAAGCAAGAATAAATCATCCAAAGGTACAAAACTCATTGATAATAGTAAGCACACAGAAATACACAGAATAATATAACACTGTAATAGTGATGTGTAAACTTCTCTTAAGTAGAAAGGCTAAAGATAAACCAATCAAAAATAATCATAACAACTTTTCAAGCCATAGATATTACAATAAGATTCAAATAGAAACAACTAAAAGTTAAAAAGTGGGGGCACAAAGTCAAAAGTGTAGAGTTTGTATTAGTTTTGTTTTTATATGTTTGTTTGTTTATGCAATCAGCATTAAACTGTCATCACTTAAAAAATGATGGGTTTAAAATAATGGCTTATAAGAGAGTATTGCAAGCCTCATGGTAACCTCAAAGGTGAAAAACATACAACAGATATGCAGAAAATAAAAGCAAGAAATCAAAGCACGGTAGTTAGTTATCAGACCTTACTAACATTAGTGTCACTAGATTTGGTATAAAACCAACTGCTAAATTTGACTGGCTTAAAAATAAAGAAATCAAAGCATACCAACAGAGAAAAATCACCTTCACTAGGAGGAATACAGGAAGGAAAAGAAGAAGGAAGAGAAGACTACAAAACAACCAGAAAACAAATAACAAAAATGGCAGGAGTAAGTCCTTACTCATCAATAACAACATTGAACATAAATGGACTAAACTCTCTAATCAAAAGACACAGAGTGGCTGAATGGATTAAAAAACAAGACTCACTGATCTGTTGCCAACAAGAAACACACTACACCTACAAAGACACACACAGTCTGAAAATAAAGGGATGGAAAAAGATATTCCATGCCAATGGAAACCAAAAAAGAGCAGATGTAGCTATACTTATATCAGACAAAACAGATTTCAAGACAAAAACTATAAGAAGAGACAAAGAAGTCACAATATAATGATAAATGGGTCAATTCAGTAGGAGGAGGTAACAATTTAAAATACATATGCAGCCATGACTGGGGCATCCAGATATATAAAGCAAATATTATCAGAAATAAAAGAGAGATAAGCCTCAATACAATAATAGCAAGATACATCAACACCCCACTTTCAGGACTGGACAGATCATCCAGACAGAAAATCTACAAAGAAACATAAAACCTAATCTGCACCATAGACCAAATGGAGCCAATAGATATTTACAGAACATTTCATCCAAAGGCTGCAGAATACAGCCTTGTATACACACAGCAATAGACACAGGAATGTTCTGGGCAGAATACATTTCTCAGCACATGGATGATTCTCAAGGAGAGACCATATGTTAGGTCACAAAACAAGTCTTAAAACATCCAAGAAAACCTGAAATAATATCAACCATCTTCTCTGACAACAAGGGAATAAAACTACAAATCAATAACAAGAGGAATTTTGGAAACCATACAAATACACAGAAATTAAATATGCTCCTGAATAACCAGTGAGTCAATGAAGAAATTACGAAGGAAATTAAAAATTTTTTTGAAACAGATGATAATGGAAACACAACATCCCAAAACCTATGGGATACAGTGAAAGCAGTACCAAGAGGGAAATATATATCTATTAAGTGCCTACTTCAAAAAAGAAGAAAAACTTCAAATAAACAATTTAAATGATGTATTTTAAAGAACCAGAAAAGCAAGAGCAAACTGAACCCAAAATTAGTACAAGAAAAGAAATAATAAAGATCAGAGCAGAAATAAAATTAAAATGAAAATAATACAAAAGATCAATGAAACAAAAAGTTGTTTTTTTGACAAGATAAACAAATTTGACAAACTTTTAGCCAGACTAAGAAAAAAAGAGAAGATCCAAATAAATATATTCAGAGACAAAAAAGAATACATTACAACTGATACTGCATAAATTCAAAGGATCATTAGTAGCTACTATGAGTGATTACATGCCAATGAACTGGAAACATCTAGAAAAAAAGGACAAATTCCTAGACACATACAACTTACCAGGATTGAACCCTGAAGAAATCTAAACCTGAACAAGTCCTAGTAAAGAAAAGCCCAGAACCTGATGGCTTCACTGCTGAATACCAAACATTTAAAGAACCAACACCAATTATACTCAACTGTTCCAAAAAATCGAGGAAGAGGAACTTCTTCCAAACTAATTCTACAATGGCAGTTATTACCCTGATACCAAAACCAGACAAAGACACATCAAAAAAAGAAAACTACAGGTCAGTATCTCTGATGAATATTGATGCAGAAATTCTCAACAAAATACTAGCAAACTGAATTCAGCAATACATTAAAAAGTTCATACATTATGACCAAGTGGGATTTACCCCTGGGATGCAAGGATGGTTAAACATATGTAAATCAATCAATGTGATACATCATATCAACATAATGAAAAACAAAAACCATATGATTATTTCAATTGAGGCCGAAAAAGCATTTGATAAAGTTAAACATCTCTTCAGGATAAAACTCTCAAAAAAATGGGTATAGAATAGAAAACAATGCAGCATACCTACAAGATCAACATAATAAAAGCCATATATGACAGAACCACAGCTAGTATTATACTTAACGGAGAAAAACTAAAAGCCTTTCCTGCGAGATCTGGAACACAACAAAGATGCCCACTTTCACCATTGTTATTCAACATAGTACTGGAAGTCCTAGCTTGAGCAATCACATAGAGAAAGAAAGAAATGACATTCAAACTGGAATGGAAGAAGTCAAATTATCCTTGTTTGCAGATGATATAATCTTATATTTGGAAAAACCTAAAGACTCCACCAAAAAACTATTAGAACTAATAAGCAAATTCAGTCACACTGCAGGACACAGTCAACATACAAAAATCAATAGCATTTCTCTACGCCAACAGTAAGCAATCTGAAAAATAAATTAAAAAAGTAATCCCATTACAAGTTCCACAAATAAAATGAAATAACTAGGAATTAATCAAAGAAGTGAAAGACCTCAACAATAAAAACTATAAAATACTGATGAAAGAAATGGAAAAGGACACCAAAAATCGGAAAGGTATCCCATATTCATGGATTAGAAAAATCAATATTGTTAAAATGTCCATAAAATCCAAAGCAATCTACAGATTCAATGCAATCTCTATCAAAATACTAATGTTATTCTTCACAGAAATAGAAAAAACAATCTTAAAATTCATATGGAGTCACAAAAGATGCAGAATGGCCAAAGCTATCCTGAACAAAAAGAATAAAACTGGGGGAACCCATTATCTGACTTCAAATTACACTACAGAGCTACAGTAACCAGAACAGCATGGTACTGGCATAAAAACAAACACATAGAACAATAGAATGGAGAACCCAGAAATGAATCCACTCACATACAGAGAATTTATTTTCAACAAAGGTGCCAAGAACATATATTAGGGAAAAGACAGTTTTTTCAATAAATAGTACTGGGAAAACTGGATATCCATATGCAGAAGAATGAAACTAGACCGCTATCTCTCACCATATTTAAAAATCAAATCAAAATGGGTTAAAGATTTATATATAAGACCTTGGCCGGGCGCGGTGGCTCAAGCCTGTAATCCCAGCACTTTGGGAGGCCGAGACGGGCGGATCACGAGGTCAGGAGATCGAGACCATCCTGGCTAACACGGTGAAACTCCGTCTCTACTAAAAAAAATATTAAAAAACTAGCCAGGCGATGTGGTGGGTGCCTGTAGTCCCAGTTACTCGGGAGGCTGAGGCAGGAGAATGGCGTAAACCTGGGAGGCGGAGCTTGCAGTGAGCCAAGATCGCGCCACTGTACTCCAGCCTGGGCGACAGGGCGAGACTCCGTCTCAAAAAAAAAAAGACCTCAAACTATGAAACTCTATGAGAAAACATTGGGGGAAACTTCCTAGGACACTGGTCTAGGCAAAAATTTCTTGAGTAATACCCCACATGCACAGGCAACTAATACAAAAATGGACAAATGGGATCACATCAAGTTAGAAAGCTTCTACATAGCAAAGGAAACAATCAACAAAGTGAAGAGAAAACCCACAGAATGGAAGGAAATATCTGCAAACTACTCATTTGACAAGGGATTAATAACCAGAATATATAAGGAGCTCAAACAACTCTATAGGAAAAAAATCTAGTAATTTGACTAAAAATAGGGAAATGATTTGAATAGACATTTTTCAAAGAACAAATACAAATGGCAAACAGGTATATGAGAAAGTGCTCAATATCACTGATCATTAGAGAAATGCAAATCTGAACTACAATGAGATATCAACTCACCCCAGTTAAAATAGTTTTTATCCAAAAGTTAGGCAATAACAAATGCTGGCAAGGATATGGAGAAAAGGGAACCCTTGTACACTGTTGGTGGGAATGTGAATTAGTACAACCACTATAAAGAACAGTTTGGAGGTCCCTCAAAAAACTGAAAATAGAGCTACCATACGATCCAGCAATCCCACTGTTGGGTATATACCCCCCAAAAAGGAAATCAATATACCAAAGAGGTATCTGCACTCCCATGTTTGTTGCAGACTGTTCACAATAGTCAAGATTTGGAAGCAACCTTAGTGTCCAACCACAGATGAATGGATACAGAAAATGTGGTACTTATAAACAGTGGAGTACCATTTGCCATAAAAAAGAATGAGATACTGTCATTTGCAACAACATGGATGGAACTGGAGGTCATTACGTTAAGTGAAATAAGCCAGGCACAGAAAGACAGACATCACATATTCTTGCTTATTTGTGGGATCTAAAAATCAAAACAATTGAACTCATGGAGATAGAGAGTAGAGGGACAGTTATCAGAGAGGGTGGGAAGGGTAGTGGGGGAGTGCCAAGGGGAGGTGGGGATGGTTAATAGGTACAAAAAAGTACAATGAATAAGACCTAGTATTTGATAGCACAACAGGGTGACTATAGTCAATAATAATTCAATTGTACATTTTCAAATAACTAAAAGAATATAATTTGATTTTTTGTAACATGAAGTATAAATGCTTGAGAGGATGGATACCCAATTTTCCATTATGTGATTTTTTACACATTGCATGCCTGACCAAAATAGCTCACATACCCATAAATACATACGCCTTTTTGTTTAATCAAAAAAAAAAAAAAAAAAAAAGAAAGAAGAGCGAAAACAGTGATTCCTGGAAACCATGGATCCAACATGGAAAGTAGTGGCAGAAGCCTTAGGAAAAGAGTTATACAAGAGACCTAAGAGAAACTAATCTAGACTGGGCAAAAGGTCAGAAGATGCTTGGAGTGTCCTGGGTCAAAGGAGGATATAGAAAACCTATATGATGTATTTTTTTCTAATAAGGATATGATAAAGGCAAATAGTATAAGGAAAAAGAAAGGCAATTAGGAACCCCAGTAAAAACAAAAACCTACACAAGAAGGAAATTTACTGATTTAACACATATTTACTGAAGGCCAATAAAGTGTCATATACTGTTAGGGGATAGACATAGAAAACAAATTAAGACACTGTTTCTTCTCCGCATTGGTACCTCTGTGCTTTCTTTGTCTATATATACATCTTCATTAGTGTACTTATCATGGGGTAATTCCACTGTTTATATGACAAGCTCCCCTTCCAGACTATGAATTCCTTGTAAGTCCTATCTTATTCATTTTTTTATCCCTGTGCATACTGGGGTACATAATTTTCAACACTAAATAAAATTGTAGATTTTTTTTTCCTAAAAATGTTCATACAATCTGATGAGGTAATGTGGTAATGAGAAAAATTAGATGTACTAAATACTACAATAAATGTGTATAAATGGCAGTAACTGTACAGAGGAGAGTACATCTAATGTCATCTAGAGGAAAGGCTTCAGAGAAGAAAATGCCTGGGCTGAGTCTTGGTGCACAATAAGAGTTTGCCAGGCAGATAAAGTAGAGAAGAGAAAATGGCCTGGGCAAAGGCATGCAGGTCTGGAATAGCACGGTATCCAGGGATGAGCAAGTGGCCTGATACTGCCAGAATAGAGGTACCTATGGAGAATGGGTAGCATATGAGGCTAAAATGTACCAGGGCGAGGTTAGAGCATGAAGAGCTTCGGATGTGACAGTAAGGAGTTTGGCTTTTAGATTGTTAATTACTGGGACCCAATATGCAATTGTAAAGACAGTTTGATTCTACATAATGTCCACTTGAATTTTTTTTTTTTTTTTTTTTTTGAGACGGAGTCTCGCTCTGTCGCCCAGGCTGGAGTGCAGTGGCGCGATCTCGGCTCACTGCAAGCTCCTCCTCCCGGGTTCATGCCATTCTCCTGCCTCAGCCTCCCGAGTAGCTGGGACTACAGGCGCCCACCACCTCGCCCGGCTAATTTTTTGTATTTTTAGTAGAGACGGGATTTCACTGTGTTAGCCAGGATGGTCTCGACCTCCTGACCTCGTGATCCGCCCGCCTCGGCCTCCCAAAGTGCTGGGATTACAGGCGTGAGCCACCGCGCCCGGCCGAAATTTTTAGCAAATAACTTCTAGATGCTATTTAGCTATGATGCATACAAACATATCTAAAAACCTACCCTCTGTCATTGTTTGTAAAGAGAAATCAGGTATCATGTTAGCAGGACAACAAGTCTACGCCAATCATTAATTATAACTGCAGATAAATGCTACTTATAATTTTGAGTTATTCAAGTTTTGTTAAAATTTACATTGTGAAACCAACGTGCTTTAAATAATTATTAAAAAAAGAAAAATAAATATGTAGACTTTTCATTAGCCCAATTTTAATACTGAAAATAGAAGGCACAGGTCAAATTAACAAATTTAATCAATAAACCCATTGTTGGTTTTTCTTCCAGGAAGTTGTATAACTGGCTTTACAACTACATATTGGACCTCACTGTTGTCTCCCAAATAGCATCAGGTACTAGAAGAGAAGGCAACTCACTTCATTTAGTCTTCTCTGTAAATCTTTGACTTGATGTGAATATTCTTCTAAAACACGTTCAAAGTGTTCCTTTCCAGGATATTGGATGATTTTTCTAGGAGAATCAAGTTCCACTTCATATTTAGGGAAAAAAGGAACCTGTGTCAAAGTCCCAGCTGAAGATGTGTTTTCAATTATTGTACCACGAATAGATGACACAAAAAACGGACTTGAAGAACCTAAATATCAAAGAATTCATTAATTAACTTTTTTTTTTTGCGAAGGAGTTTCGCTCTCGTTGCCCAAGCTGGAGTGCAATGACGCGATCTCGCTCATTGCAACCTCTGCCTCCCGGTTCAAGCGATTCTCCTGCCTCAGCCTCCCGAGTAGCTGGGAATATAGAAGCAAGCCACCATGCCCAGCTAATTTTTTGTATTTTTAGTAGAAACAGGGTTTCACCATGTTAGCCATGGTGAAACCATGGTCTGGTCTCGAACTCCTGACCTCCTGACCTCAGGTGATCTGCCCACCTCGGCCTCCCACAGTGCTGGGATTACATGTATGAGCCACTGGGCCTGGGCCATTAATTAACTTTTTTATAAAATAATTTTGTGCACAGTTATGCTAACTGATTCCCTTACTGAACCCCAAAGAAGTTCAAGGTCTCGGGGGAAAATACACACGTGAAGGGATAAAGCAATTTGGGCCTTAAACTGGTGCTGTAGCAGGATGAGACTATTAGGGGCCTTCTTGGGAGAAGGTGAATGTATTTTGCATGTGAGTGAAATGTAAATAATTTGTGATCCGGGGCAAACTAGTGGTGGTTTTAAAATATGTCCAAAAATTCTTTGATATTCCTCCCTTGAGGAGGTAGAGGTTAATTTCCCTCCTTTTTGTAAGAAAGGGGAAGGAAGGGTGTATGTGTTTATGTGTGTTTGTAGCATTTGCTTAATTTTGCAAAAAACAAACAAAAACCTGGAAGAATAAAACAAACTCATAAAACAGTTATCTGTGGGGTATAGGGATAAGTGGAAACAGAGTGGTACAGATAGGGATGGCAGCAAGACTCTATTTAGAGCATACTGTTTACAAAGTTTTTATTTCTGAGCCATGTAAATGTTACATGTATTCAAAAATAAAATTAAAAACAAAATGAAAATAAATTAAATACTAACAAAAACAAGTAAACCTAAGTAAATAAGGACATCGATAACCACCTCAAAGAGAAAAGAAGATTGTTCCTTCAAATAACATTAGAACACAGTGCTAACGTTAGAACACAGTGCTAACGTTAGAACACTGTACAGCCAGCCTTGGTTATTGAGTAAGTGGTTAATGTTGGTAGTGTTGTTATAATTCTGAAACTAGTTCATGTGTATTATAGAAGAGAGAAAATGAATAAATGTACTGAAGTCTTTGGAAATTAGGGTTTTCATTGTAGGAAAGACACAAACACGAATGATAAGGAAGAACTCTATGATATCGGATTTGAATTTGAGTTATCAGTGCTTCTAACTTATGATTTTTAAAAACTGACTTCCAAGCTTTAGCCACTGAATGGTCCGAGACACAATGGCACCTCAGTAGCAATATGCATGCCAGATCTTGATTTCTGAATATGATTCCCTCCTAAAAGGAACAAGGGCTTCCTAGCAAAATGGTTGAATCCAGGTCTGAGGGAACAGGCAAAATACAAGGTGAGCCTGAAACATTTTGATATGCCAGAAAGCAATAAATTGGGGTAATGCCTTTAAAAAGACACAGAAGCCAGCTTTAAGCGGCTGGTCAAATTTGATACACTGAAAATCAAAAACAGTAGTGACAGCAATGCATCATAGCACTTTAAATTAAAAAAACAAAAGATGGTTCTATAATGATAACAGGGAAAGCTGTTTTATTCCTGAAGAATGTCAGCTAATAACTATGATAAAATTAGAAAATCATCAATGTAATAATAGATTTAGGCACGGATCTTTACTTGACACTAAAGCCACTGGATGAAGGATTATTTAGTAGCAGGATATTCACAGGGTTTCAAAAGATACGCTAAAGATTACATTTTAATTATAAAAGGAGAAATGTAACTTTCAATTAGTGGGATGTGGCATTATGTGTTCCCTGGGGGTATGCCGTAAAAGTATACATCACTTGGCTGGGCATGGTGGCTCATGGCTGTAATCCTAGCACTTTGGGAGGCCAAGGCAGGTGGAGTGCCTGAGTTCAGGAGTTCAAGACCAGCCTGGGCAACATGGTGAAACCCCGTCTCTACTAAAAATACAAAAAATTAGCCAGGCGTGGTGGTGCGTGCCTGTAATCCCAGCTACTTGGGAGGCTGAGGCACAAGAATCGTTTGAACCCGGAAGGCGGAGGTGACAGTGAGCTGAGATCATGCCACTGCACTCCAGCTTGGGTGACAGAGCGGGACCAAAAAAAAAAAAAAATGTATACATCGCTTATGTAAAACTCTTGTCAAATGAGTATAATCTAAATCTGAACATGAGAAACAATTTTTAAAATTCTAGAATGGGGACATTCTACGGTACATTCTGTAATAACTGTTCTGAACTCTTAAAGCCAATGCCATGAGAAACATGCAAGAGAGAGAGAATGGTTATAAATTTAAAGAGAATAAGGAGATGAAACAACCAAATACAATTCATGATCTTTGATTTGATCCTAGATTGGTAAAAATACCTAAGACTTTTTGGGAGGACAACTGGAGAAATTTAAATATGAACACATTAGATGATACTGTATTGACAGTATTTATCTTAGATATAATAATGTGGTTTGAGAAAATCATCCTTAATCTTAGGAGACGTACCATTCAGGTTTTAAAGCAAGAATCATGATGCTTTAAACTAATTTTCAAATAGTCTGGCAAAATGAGATACATATTATAGGTACACAGATAAAGCAAATATGACAAAATGTGGACAACTGGTGAATCCAGTTGGAGGGTATATAAAGTGAGCACTGTATTGTTCTTTCCATTTTTCCACAACTTCAGAAAATTTCAAATAAAAAACTGTTTGGGTGGGGAACATCGCACACTGGGGCCTATTGGGGTGCAGAAGGAGAGAGAGCGTCAGGATACATGGCTAATGCATACAGGGCTTAATACTCAGGTGATGGGTTGATAGGTGCCGCAAACCATGATGGCACACATATACCTATGCAACACACCTGCATATCCTGTACATGTATCCCAGAACTTAAAATTAAATTAAATTAAATTAAATTAAATTAAATTAAATTAAATTAAATTAAGTTAAATTAAAAATAAATAGGCCAGGCGCCGTGGCTCACGCATGTAATCTCAGCACTTTGGGAGGCCAAGACAGGTGGATTGCCTGAGTTCAGGAGTTCAAGACCAGCCTGGGCAACACGATGAAACCCCATCTCTACTAAAACTACAAAAAATTAGCCTGGAATGGTTGTGGGTGCCTGTAGTCCCAGCTACTCGGGAGGCTGAGGCAGGAGAATGGCATGAACCCAGGAGGTGGAGCTTGCAGTGAGCCTAGATCGTGCCACTGCACTCTAGCCTGGGCGATGACAGAGCAAGACTCCGTCTCAAACAAAATAAATAAATACATAAATAAATAAATAAATAAATAAATAAAAAGCAGTTCATTGGACTTAGCAAAGAGGGGGAATCTGGCCACATTGGCCAGAGTGATTTCATTGGAATACTGGGTGCAAAAGCTGTAAGGCAGTAGCTTGTAGAGTGAACAGATGGTTAGGAAACGTAGCTAGGGAATACAGATTTTTCTTTTAGAAGGTACAACTATGAAGGAGAGATCAGGAAGGGATAGGTCGGGGAAAAGGGTTTTTGTCATTTTGGTTTGTGTGTTCTATGTATTTGTTAGTGTTTTTAGATTGGGAGAGACTTCGCAAGGTTTTTCTGATGCAAAGGTGCAAACTGAGAGAAAGAGGCTGAAGATACGAATGAGCAGGGGTAATTTCTGAGCCAGATCTCTGAAGGGGCAGAGGAGTTGACAGTGGGGAGAGAAAAGAAAAACATGGTTAGTGAATTAAGAAGCTGACTCTTCCACTGAGCTACCGGAGAAGGAGGCATGGACTGCGAAAAATAGTGGGCCTTCAGTACAGGATATGAGAATAAAACAGAGGACCACCATAGGGCTTCTATTTTCTCTAGAAATTAGGAAATAATGTTATCTGAGAGTGAGAAAGAAGAAGACAGGGAAAGGGAGTTAAGAATGGTGTGATTTTCATATGTTTATTGCGGCACTATTCACAGTAGCAAAGACTTGGAACCAACCCAAATGTCCATCAATGATAGACTGGATTAAGAAAATGTGGCACATATACACCATGGAATACTATGTAGTCATAAAAAAGAATGAGTTCAAGTCTTTTGTAGGGACATGGATGAAGCTGGAAACCATCATTCTGAGTGAACTCTCGCAAGGACAGAAAACCAAACACCGCACGTTCTCACTCATAGGTGGGAATTGAACAATGAGAACACTTGGACACAGGGTAGGGAACATCACACACTGGGGCCTGTTGTGGGGTTGGGTGATAGGGGAGGGTTAGCATTAGGAGAAATACCTAACATAAATGACGAGTTAATGGGCGCAGCACACCAACACGGCACATGTATACATATGTGACAAACCCGCACATTGTGCACATGTACCCTAGAACTTAAAGTATCATAATAAAAAAAACCTCATACTCCTCCCTCTGCACCACCCCTCACAACCAAAAAAACAAAACAAAAAAAAGAATGGTGTGATTTTGAAATAAGTATTATGGAAAACTGGAAAGATACCTGGCTAAGATCATGAGAACAATTTCTTAGCAGCATCCAATTGAGGTAAGAGACTGACTTTGAAGTGGAATACACAATACACAAGTGGAATACACAAATGTGTATTTTCCCTAGCAAATTCAAAATCTTGCAGCAGCCCACTGAATAACAGGGAAGGCAGTCAGCCTGATAAGGATTTGGTTTTTCCTGTATGAGTGCAAGAGAATAATAAAGGGGAAAGGAAGTTGAGAATACTGGCAAGTGACTGGCTGAAACAAGGAAAGACACAAAAGAAAGTGAAGACAGAAAGAGGCTGATAATTTTGGAGAAAATGGCAGAACCTAAAGCAGTTGTTCTCAACCTTTGCTATAAAAATCAGGATCACCTGGGGAGCTTTAAAAAAAATCCAGCAGTGCCTGATCTCCACTCTAGACCTACTGAATCAGAGTCTCAAGCTGTGGATCTAAGCCATTTAAGTGTTTAAAATCTCAAAAAGTGATTTTTGACATGGGTCCCCCACCTTCATGTGCAGAAAACAGGTGTACTCTAGGAATAAGGGAGTGAGACTGTTGAAAGATAGGAGGTTAAAAGAAAAACAAACTTCCTTTCTTTGCCAGTAGCACTCCCACAAGCATGGTAAATGTTCCTAAAACCCACAGACTTTCTGTAGAAAGTGTGACAAGCACCAACTCCACAAAATGACACAGTACAAGAAGGGCGAGGATTATCTGTATGCCCAGAGAAAGCAGCATGATGACAGCAAGCAGAGTGGCTATGTTGGGCAGACTAAGTCGATTTTCTGGAAAAAGACTAAAACGATCAAGAAGATTGTGCTGATGCCCTGAGTGCACTGAACCCAGCTGCAGATCTAAGAGAATGCTGGCGACCAAAAGATGCAAGCCTTTTGAACTGGCTTGAGATATGAAGAGAAAGGGCCAAGCGATCCAGTTCTCAGTGTCATCTTTTGTTTTATTATGAAGACAATAAAATCTTGAGTTTATGTTAAAAAAAAAAAAAAAGACAAGAGGTTGAATTTCAGAAGTCTATCAGTTCTTGGTAATAAGATCCACAATAAGGGAGTGGGTAACTAGAGTAAAGGTAAAATAATAAGAATTTAAGAGGTCAAAAAGCTGTAAGTCTAAGATCTTAGATGGGTCACCCATGAGGATGGTATTACAGGATGATGATGCACCTGAGCAGGGAGGGACAACCCGTGATCTAAGTGCCAGTGCCAATAATGAGTATGAGGATGTGGCTATGTAGGAAGTGAGCAAGTGGAGGTGGGCAGAGGAGATGAATGTAGTAAGGTGGAGATGACAATGGCATTTTAGGATGTATGCGCATAGTGAGAAGCAGAAATGTTTATACAATAAGGGTGCTGAAAGAAATGTTTCTAAGCAGACCAGTAAAACAACAGATCAGTATGTGAGAATAATCTCTGCATGCACTAAAAGAATGAGTTACATCTGTGATTATCCTATTTCGAATCTGAATTTCTACTAGAAAAAAAAAACTTGTATGATTCTGGCTTCTGAGATAGACCATTAAATTGAAAAGAAAAAATGAATGAGGAGAGATGGGCAAGGAAGGGAAAGTGCAGGTCATTTGCCTGATTGTCCTTGAAGGCATTCGCTTTCCTTCCCCTTCTCTGTTGAGTGTTGTAGGTTCCCTTTCTAGTTCTCTTCCAGGAAGGTTTGCAATGGGAAGAGCTGGCAGAAGAGCCGGAGGCAGCAGAAAGGGGGAAACCAAGGTCATGGTCCTCTCACTGTCTCAAACGGGGATCTGGTAGTTAGTGGTGGCTTCAGCTCCTTCCAGGCAGCCCTCTCCGTGGTTCTACCTCTAGTTTCCACGGCCTTGCAACAGCTGCTTTTCTCATTGTCCTTCTAGCCAAAGGCATGATTGGTAGCAGCTTCCTGCAGCTGGTAATTTCTGTGTTGTTTCATCCCTTTAGGCTTTGCAGCTCTTTCAACACCCATGTAACCATTCCCTGTATTAAATTCCAACCATTTATTCCATCTGTGCCTGTTTTCCTGACATAGGAATCACTTTTTGATTGAAATAATTTGGATCAGAGGTGATGGGGCCCTGAACCAGAATACCAGTAACGGAAATGGAGAGGGAAAAAATGAATTCAAGAGACATTTCAAAGGTAAAATCAGCAGGGCCTCAGTACCTGACTGGATGTAGCAGCAGGTAAGGAAAAGGAAGTGAAATGATACAAAATTCTGACAGGGTAGACCAAGAGACACAGGAGGAAGAGAAGGCATTAGGAAGGCATGGTGCATGTTGAGGCTGAAGTACCTCAATGTAGAAACATTTTTTAAAACAAAAAATTCCTTAAAAGACAAAGGAATTTCTTCTTCAAAAAGTAGAATTATAAACAATATGGTAGACATTCATGACCATGGTCTGCAACCTCCATGGTTAAAAACAAAACATACTAGAAACAGCAGCTTGAATGAATATCATGAAGATTGGTTAATTCTAATTTTTTCCCATTTTGTTTTATAAACAGCACATACCTTCATTAGATGTCACACCACTACTTGATAAAATATCTTCATTATTTGATTCACAAGCTTTTGATTCCATATTAAATATTGCCACCTCTTCTTAGAGATCTTGAAGTATGAATGGTTCCCTCTTTGGTTCTTTTGGTTCCTGTCTATGAAAGACAGAGATTCAATCTTTATTAATAAGGTACGATGTAAAAAAAGTTCATAGAGGAACAGGAACTGACTTTTTAACATTTGAAATTTAGTAATAATTTCTTCTCCAGAAAAATAATTATACAGAAATATATTATATTACATAAAATTAATAAGTGAATACAATCTTATGGTGAAAGTTATTGATTTTAATGACTATTAAAGACAATCTGAAAATAAGAAACTAATAATTATTGTGGTAATTAGTGCTCTGATTTGGGGTAGAGGTTTCTCATAAAGTTACACCATCGAATAATGGAAGAAAATATCTCCTTAGCAAACACCACAAATCATCAAAATAGAAGTCACTAGTAAAAGTTGAAGAACTTCTTTGATGTCAAATAGTGCTCACAATTTTCGTTTGAACTAAGAGGAGAATTCTAAATGTGGAGAACAATGTTGGTGGTCTGATTTCAAATCTTCCTCTCATCCTCCCAAATGGCCATAAAGTCAACCAGGCACTCCACACCTCTAGCATCACTAGAAGACAGAGAGTACCACAACCTTCAAATAATCTGCAAGTAGAGGGAAAAGCTTTTTCCAGAACGATTCCTACAGCCCACCTACCAACACTACAAGCCTAAGGGTACAGAAAATGGGAGGGAAGAGGTAAGCAGAAGACAGAAAAAGTACAGGTAAATTCACCCCCAGATGTGAAAAAGTAAAGGTCAAAATATTAAGCACAGGTTAGAACCTGATAGTCCACAGCCCTGACAGTGGAGTAGGTATTTGAAGAAGTAGTGGCCTCAGAGAAGCAGTGTTTCTTGGGGCAAATGAGATACAGAGAGAAAAGATGGTCTCCCCTAGGGACACGGCAGTCAAGGGAAAGAAGGAAATGAGAGAGAAACACTAAGGAACCAGCAGAAACAAAACACAAGCTACATATACCACCCTCCTTCCACCCTTCCCACCTAATACCACTAACCATAAAGATGTTATTTGAGACATAACAGTCTCAAAGTAAGAACCTTGTCCACAAAATGAATAGGAATAGATAAAAGCAGACTACATCTACTGCAAAATGTCAGAAAACATGAATAAAATCTTTTCTGATGATGAAAAGTCTCTCCCACAAACAATAAACATGAAGCCAAAGAAAACTGTAACATAATACTCCAAACTGAATCCAGTATGCTCAAACACGCATTTAGGGGTATGAAAAATCCCCCCTGAATTAGAAATGTAAAGTCAAAGAATAAAAATGGACAAGAAACAAAACAAAAAAACAAACAAACAGGAAGAGATTAAATGAGAGTTGATTAAAGTTAGGAAAGACAGAGAAATAAAAAACAAAATTATATCAGAAATAAAGACTGAATCACAAAGTATACAAGCAATGACAGGTTGTAATAAAAATTTAATAAAGGCACTGAAGAAAATCAGGAAAGCCACCATTAGAATAAAAAATAAAATAAAGAAGTAAAAAGGGTGAAAGCCGGGCCTGGTGGCTCACGCCTGTAATCCCAGCACTTAGGGAGGCAGAAGCAGGAGGATAGCTTGAACCCAGGAGTTCAAGACCTATCTGGGCAACAGAGCAAGACCCCATTCTCCACAAAAAGGAAGAAAAGAAGACCAAAAAAAAAAAAAGAGTGAGAGAGGATTGAAATGGAAGACAAGTAAATAAGGTTGAATATAACTGGGTTTCCTAAAGGAAAAACAGAACAATGAAACAGAACTATTATTTAAAACTATAATCCAAGAAAATTTTCTAGATACAAAGACCTGAATCTACACATTTTCCATACTAGGGAAAGGTGACCAAGAATGATCAACTCTGAGACTTACACTATTAAAACAATATTAAGACTTTAAAGATAATGAAAAAATTCTCAGTACCTCCAGGCAAAAAAGAAATGAAATAATTTACAAAGGCAAGAAGATTAGACTGGCACCAGGTTATTAAAAAGCAACACACACAGTAAGGCAAGAGTGTAGTAGTACTTTCAAGAAAGAAAAGAAAGGACGAACCAAGGATATTACAGCCAGCCAAGATGTCCTTCAAAAGGTCTGAAGCCACAAAAAAAGCAGTTTTGACTGTACCGGAACACTGTGCCGTGTGCCTCTGCTGAGGATTCTGCTAGAGAAGATGAGCCTCATATACCCAAAAGACCACTGTAAAATGTGGCAACTGGTGAAGATCTTCAAGGTTTCGTGTAGGTTCTAAATTTTCAAAAGTAAATTTGGAAAAAAAGGATAAATACAAACATTTAAAAAACAAGACTGCAAAAACTGCAAGGAGACTGATGCTGAATATTTAAATATTCAGTTATAGAGTTGAGAAAAACAAAGGTGAGGTAATGGCACTGAGTAGTGATATAAATATTATGTGCATGACAAAGGAGAATAAATGTAACTAAAAACGGAAGGAAGAGGAAGAAAAGCAGAAAGTAAAAGACCATTGACTGTTATAAATGGAATAGACAGTAGTCGAAGGACACCACTTAAAACTGACAAAAAGTAAAAGGTCAAGTAAGAAAAAGGGGTTTTAAAAGTGCACTATAAAAAGCATAAGTACAAAAGTAACCACTAGAGTAAAAATACAAACCTTCTTAAATGACAAAGAATTCTAAAGGGAAACATAAAGAAGAAACACCAAATAAAGAAACTCTAGCAAATATAACACATTCAGTAATTACACCCACAAGATAATATAATGGTGTGAAAAAAATACCACAGAATTTAGACCAGTCATGTTGATAAATGTCAGAGGACTTAACTTGCCTATTGGAAGACAAGGATTTTCAAATTGGCTTTTAAAAAAAACAACTCTTCTAAGTACAAAAAAGTATGCCTAAAATCATACAGATTCAAAAAGATTTAAAATAAAGGGATGAACAAAAATTTTCCAGGCAAATGAAAACAATAAGAAAGCACCGGTTAAAATCCTGATACCAGACTTCAAGCCAGAGAGCATTAACTAAAACAAAATGCAGTGCACTTGAAGTTAAGAGCCACATTCCACAATAAAGATATGTACCATATAACACAGCAATCACTTGGATAAAGCATAAATCCACAGAAGATATGCTAAGAACTGCAAACACAGTAATAATGGGAGGCTTTAACAGACAATTAGTATTACACAGGCCAAGTGGACAAAAAATAAGTAGAGATATAAAAGATTTAGAAGAACTAATCACTAAGGTAGACCTTCTGGCTATATATTAAACACTATACTTTGATAACAGACAATATACTTTCCTCACCAAGGGCACATGACACATTCACAAAAATCAGTCACATTCTAGGGCACAAATAAAAGGTTGGTAGGCTCCATAAAGTAGAAATGTTAAAAACTACACCTTCTGGTCACAGTATAACAAAGCTAAAAATTAAAGTCAAAATCTCCAAATTAAAAAGGTCTTTCCACTTGGAAATTAAAAGGCCTTCTATTAAACAACTCTTGTGTGATAAGGGAAATACAAGCTGAAATTAAATAATTTCTGAAAAATAATAAATAATAAGGAAAATAGTACATATCAATCTGTGACATACATTAAAATAGTAAAAAGATGAAAATTCCCAGCCCTGGACACATATATCAATAACAATGAAATAATAAAAGTAAATTAAGTCTCTAACACAAAAACATAGAAAAATGGGTGAACCAAAAGAAAGCACAAGTAGGAAATAATAAATGCAAAAGCAGAAATTAATATAGAAAAAAGAAAAACAATTGGTCAAATTCATGAATCAAAACCTTGATTCTTTAAAAAACAAAACAAAACAGATGTGGGTGAGGACCACTAACGTGATGGGAAGAGGAAGATCAGGTAACACATTGCTTATCATTTTTACATTAATTCATGATTGTAAGCATAAAGTGCTTAAAATTTTTTTAAAAAAACTCTGAGCATAACAGTTTTTATTAAACTGAATTCATTTTTGTTATACTCACATTTTCTTCCTTTTGATTACTGAGATGCCACCTGTCAAAACTACAATCAACGATAGAACATATCTACCTTAATATGTTTCGTGCTATCATTTTTTAGGAAGTAAGTAGTAGGCAGGGAGATATTCCATAAAGAATTATAACAAATAGAATGTTAGTCAAGATTGCTAGGCAATTTAAATGTTCTAAATAGAAGAGACTGCTACTTGAGAAAAAAAACCTTGCCTATTGAAAGAAAAGGATTTTCAAATTGGCTTATAAAAAACGACTCTATGCTGTGTACAAGAAGCATGACTTCTCATTTAAACGAGTTTCACTGTGAATGTTTATTGTATAATTTTATTGATACACTAAAATGATACATTTTGGGATTCTTCAGGATAACGAATGACACTAAGAAAGTTCAAATTGCTGAGTACTGTTATCATGAATTAGAGATCAATCAGAAGCATAAAGAAATGAGTAGGAGAGGTATAGAACCACAACCAAATACTGGCAAATCATATAGTAATTCACTATCAAAGACTTTAGTATTAAGCAGGAAACAGAATCTAAGACTGAGGCAGAACTGAAACTAGAAGTTAGAGAGTAGAGAAAAGAAGAAAGAGGAAGGTTTGGCTTTAGAATATTCTGATGTTGAAAACCACACTTGTTTACTTCGATGTAAGATGATGAATGCTTGTGTTATCATAACTCAGTATGAATGCTTGTGTTATTCATAACAGGCTGTTGGAAAGCAGCAGTCCTTCAAAGGGGAATTTTTTTCTTAGAAAATTAGTAGTGTACAGAAGACAGCACAGGTTTATTCACTTTAAAATAGAGTTTTAAAGCAACCATTCATTTGTGAAGAGGAGGCTTAGTACCTCTGTTGCCAATGCTGGTAGTTATTTTGTGTGTGTATTCTAGAGTAATGAAAATCTGCATTTAAATAATATTTGTAATTCATTTTCACTATTTTAGACTGACCATATATCCTCAATTTGGTCAAGACATCAGTGTTTCTCTACTTTTGTGACACTATAGGAATTGAAATAGTTTTTCTATTTTCAGGCATATAGCTTATGAAATGATTAAAGATTTCTAGAAAAAGCAAGGTTTTTTGCTTTGGTAAATCATAAAACTGTCTAAAAAAAGCTCTGCACTTGGTTGAACTGGGGATCATAACATGAACTTACATGTGTTTATTTTAAATCTCTGAGTAAAATACAGAGGTGAGACCTTGGCCTCTCTGATATGCCCAAGGTCTATTTTGAACAGTTCTGCCTGATTTAAAATTATGAACAAGTTCACATTAAAAGGAGCCTTATATTTCTAAAAAGTAATATCTAGGCCGGGTGCAGTGGCTTACACCTGTAATCCCAGCACTTTGGGAGGCCAAGGTGGGCAGATCACGCGGTCAGGAGATAGAGACCATCCTGGCCAACATGGTGAAACCCCATCTCTACTAAAAATACAAAAAATTAGCCGGGCGTGGTGGTGGGCACCTGTAGTCCCAGCTACTTGGGAGGCTGAGGCAGGAGAATGGAGTGAACCCGGGAGGCGGGGCTTGTGGACAGCAGAGATCGCGCCACTGCACTCCAGCCTGGGCAAGAGCGCAAGACTCTGTCTCAAAAAATAAAATAAAATAAAATAAAAAGTAATGTCTATGTAACTATTCTACTCTAGTTATTTGATTGGAATGTTGCAGAAAAAAAAAAAAAGAGTCTAAGAAACCACAGACCACAAAGAGGGAACTTTTGGAGGAAAATTACCTAAAGCCTTAGGCTTTGTTATATAGTTGAGATAAAACATTTAAAAGTATCTCCTGGGTTCTGACTCCTCCTCCTTGGATTCAAAAGACCCTGGTAAGTATGCACTTATACTTTTCCTAGTGTGAATAATCCTCACCTTGATTTCTTTTCGTATGGCTACTAGTTAAGGCAGACTTCTCATGTGACTATCATAGAATGAATAACTGATTTAGAATCCGTTTTTTTTTTTTTTTTTTTGAGACAGAGTCTTGCTCTGTCGCCAGGCTGGAGTGCAGTGGTGTGATCTTGGCTCACTGCAACCTCCACCTCCTGGGTTCAAGCAATTCTCCCACCTCTGCCTCCTGAGTAGCTGAGATTATAGGGATGTGGCACCATGCCCAACTAATTTTTGTATTTTTAGTAGAGACAGAGTTTCACCGTGTTGGCCAGGCTGGTCTTCAACTCCTGGCCTCAAGTGATCGCCTGCCTCGGCCTCCCAAAGTGCCGGGATTGCAGGTGTGAGCCACCACGCGTGGCCCAAGCTCTATTTTGATTGGGTACAGATGACTTATGATGTATGTTCTATTTAGATTCCTGGATTCTTCAACTGACTCAAGCTCCTAGGATGATGAACCACCCTACCTTCCACAGAAACCTGAGACTGGGGATCTTACAGAACTGGTCTGTATTCTTTCAGAACCAGTCTGCAGGTATGTTTTCCTTGGGAAATTCTGAGGTACCTCAAGACTGATTCAAATGAACATATCTGGCCTGGTACAATCTCAGAAACACAATAAGGAGAACCATTCATGCTGAACAGCATTGTACTACCTGAATTGCTGTTAGCTGCTTATTAACTTCACATGCTCTCAGTGTCTGTTTTCTCAATCACACTTTTTCAAGTCTCTGGATGTTGCAATCCTAGCTCTGTGATCTACTAGCTGTGTTACATTGAGAACAATATTTAACCTCTGTATGACTATACGGGAGAGATAAAAAGTATACAGTTTAAAAGGTAAAAGGGTATATACCTTAAAAGAATAAGAGTTAACTGAGATAACTCATGCACAGGCCTTCCTACATAGTAACTGCAGGCCTTCCTATATAGTAACTGCCTCAACACATATAAAGTACCAAACAATTGGATAGCAATAACATGAATAAAAAGAATAAGAGTTAACTGAGATAACTCATGCACAGGCCTTCCTACATAGTAACTGCAGGCTTTCCTATATAGTAACTGCCTCAACACATATAAAGTACCAAACAATTGGATAGCAATAACATGAATAACAATACTATCTGGCAGGGCGCAGTGGCTCACGCCTGTAATCCCAACACTTTGGGAAGCCAAGGTGGGCGGGGATCCCTTGAGCCCAAAAGTTAGAGACCAGCCTGGTTAACAGAGTGAGACTCTGTCTTTACAAAAAAATGAAAAAATTAGCCGGGCATGGTGGTACTTGCCTGTAGTCCCAGCTACATGGAAGGGTGAGGTGGGAGGATCCCTTGAGCCCAGGAGTTCAAGGCTGTAATAAGCCATGATTACCACTTCACTCCAGCCTGGGTGACACAGCAAGATCCCATCTCAAAAAAACAAAAACAAAAAAAACACCCCCAAATCCCAATACTATCTTTATAACCTAAGCAGTGTATGTAAACTAACTCACTTTCCCATAATAAAGCGCTATATTACGTTACATATAGGCCCACTAACAGAAAAGAAAGTGGGTTTAATCTGCATTGACTAAACACAGGGACTAGTATAATGTAATATGGAATTAAGCTATTTACGATCACATTTCACCCATACATAATACCATCTAGTAAGGAGGCAATATGGAAGAAGCACAGAACTTAGAATCAGGAAACTTAATTCTGTCATCAGTTAACCGTGAGGGCATGGGCAGACCTTTTCATATCTCTGAGTGTCAATTTCCACCCTTACTAAATGAAATTATAGTTGTGTTTTTCAAACCCTTCTTAAGCAGTGGAAATGTTTCTTTAAATCTTCTGAGCCCCACATACCCTCCTCTCTGCCCCAGAAACACCTCTATGAAACACAGAGGGCTCCACTGAACATAGTCTGAAAACCACAAAGATAAAGCTCTTGCAGCTTTTATATTGAAGGCCTATGATATATTTATATTCTGGCCCAGACATCCATCAAGTTCAAGGCTTTAGGTTTTCTAAAATAAATCAGATATAGATACAGATAAAATAGTGTATCAGTTGTATATGTTCACAATTCTTAAATATAACTAGAAGTAAAACAAAAGTTACCTTAACTTCTGGATATTCTTATTTTCACTTATTCTATTAATCCCTGAAAAAACAAAATATTTAAAATCTGCTCATTTATATATATTTCATTAACTGAAATTTATTATTTCAAAAGTTCAATTTACAAATTCATGTTCATCACTGAAGATCCTGACAATATGTAAAACACACATATAACAATGGCAAAAGAAGTGTTATTTTTTTCCTTTTATGTGAAAGTACATTTTAATAGCCTACAGCCAGGCATGGTGGCTAATACCTGTAATCCCAACACTTTGGGAGGTTGAGGTAGGAAGATTGCTTGAGGCCAGGAGTTTGAGATCAGCCTGGGCCACATAGTAAGACCTTGCCTCTACAAAAAAATTTTTAAAAAACAGCCTATAGGCCAGGCGTGGTGGTTTACGCCTGTTATCCCAGTACTTTGCGAAGCTGAGATGGGCGCATCACTAGAGGCCAGGAATTTGAGACCAACATGGGGAAACCCCATCTCTACTAAAAATACAAAATTAGCTGGGTGTGGTGGCACATGCTTGCAATCCCAGCTACTTCGGAGGCTGAGGCAGGAGAACAGAACGAGACTCCATCTCAAAGAAAAAAAATAGCCTATAGCACTTATCTAAATCACGTTTTTACAACAAAATGTGTTTAATTATATGCTCTCTATTGGCCCAATTCTACTTTTACTGGTACAGATCTCACTGGCACTATCAAGATAATGTAGCAAGTAAACCTATAGGCACATATGACCTAATATCAATATTCTCAGACCTGACCTTTCTCCAGGTACAGTCCAAACTGACTTAAATAGAACAGCTAAATATCTTCTGACCATTTTAATTGTGTTTCACTGTTTGGAAATGCTTTTGACCAGGCAACATCACTTGTGCTTAGAGAAGTAATTGGGTAGAGAAACTTCTGTCTGGTGAGTCAAAACAGGTCTATATATTTTAAGCAGGTATACCGAAATGATAAACTACCAAGTTTTTTGGAATATCTTGGTGGAATGTAAGCAGCTTTTCCATATTTAAAAAATGAATGAGCCTGTAATACCAGCACTTTGGGAGGCCAAGGAGGGAGAATTGCTTGAGCTCAGGAGTTTGAGACCAGCCTGGACAATATAGTGAGATCCTGCCTCTACAAAAAATTTTAAAAATTAGCTGGGTATGGTGGGCCATACCTGTAGTCCCAGCTCCTCAGGAGTCTGAGGTGGGAGTATCACCTCAGCCCAGGATGTTGAGGCCACAGTGAGCCATGATCACAATACTGCACTCCAGCTTGGGCAACAGAGTGAGACCTTGTCTCAAAAAAAGAAAAGAAAAAGAAGCCGGGCGCGGTGGCTCACGCCTGTAATCCCAGCACTTTGGGAAGCCGAGGAGGGCGGATCACAAGGTCGAGAGATCAAGACCATCCTGGCTAACACAGTGAAACCCTGTCTCTACTAAAAATACAAAAAGTTAGCCAGGCCTGGTGGTATGGGCCTGTAGTCCCAGTTACTCGGAGGCTGAGGCAGGAGAATGGCGTGAACCCGGGAGGCAGAGCTTGCAGTGAGCCGAGATGCGCCACTGCACTCCAGCCTGGGTGACAAAGCAAGACTCTGTCTCAAAAAAAAAAAAAAAAAAAAAGAAAAAGAAAAAAATGAATATATTCTATGTGCAGAATTCAGACTAATGAACAGAAGTAAAGAGAGGCAGAGTTTAGTTCAAGGTGGAGATGGATTTTCTAAAGACTACAGTACCCTGAATATACACCTGGAGGGCTTCCTCGAGAGGTGCTGAAGATAAGAATGGGTGAGCACTTGTTGAAACGGCAACTGCCACTGGTATTCTTTCTTGGGTAGAGTGTTGGACTAGAAAATCTCTAAAAGCTTCTCCAATTTGGACATTCTATGATTTCCCATGGAAAACATCCAACAAAAAACTGACCCAAAATATGACTTCTCACAGGTGATGTCAGTCAACAGCAAAGCTAGATAGGAACAATTCTACTGCTTCCAGCAAGTCTCATGCTATTTTGTTAAAAATGTTTGGCTCTAGATAAATTATAATAAAGTTTTTACTTTTTTTTGCTTTTTTTTTTTTTTTGAGATAGGGTCTCACTTTGTCACCCAGGCTGCAGTGCAGTGGTGGCTCAAGCGATCCTCCCACCTCAGTCCCCCAAGTAGCTGGGATTACAGCCGCACACCACCACGTCTGGCTATTTTTTGTATTTTTAGTAGAGACGGGGTTTTGCCATGTTGCCAGGCTGGTCTTGAACTCCTGAACTCAGGGGATCTGTCTGTTTCAGCCTCCCAAAGTGCTAGGACAGGGATGAGCCACCATTCCCAGCTAAGTTATTTTCCTTTAACATTTCTGCATATATATTTACAGTAGTATTAAATTCATCTTATCCCAAATCTGCTCTCTTCATCTCCTCACTAAACCTTCTTTCTTGGGTATTTCAAATATCTTCATCAATTCAAATTCCATATCCAATTAATCACCATATTCTGTTAAGTTTAAATATGTAATATCTTTTAACTCAGTAAAGAAGACTTAGGTGGGGTCACAAGTCATAAGGACAGAATCCTTGAATATGCAACTTAGTTCATTTTACTCACATTGTATTTTCATGCTTTCATCAGTTCTTAACAGGCCTACTACAAAGTATCTCAAAATGATCTTTCTAGTTTTAGTCTCTTAAAATCATTAAACGTTTCCTATAAAACCAGAGCCATCTTGCTGTCTTGCTCAAAGACTAAGGTTTGAACTAAGACTAGTACTCTTAGGCTTGCCCTTTAGATCTGGCCTAACCCACTTACCAGTTCATTCTCTGGCCACTCCCTGACATACACTGTGCCCCAATAGATGTCTTACTTGCTGTGCCCTCAGTGGGTCATGCTCTTTTAGGACTCTGCTTTTATTTGTACTGTTCTTTTTGTCCCTCCTTACCCTCTTGGCCAAAACCTCTCCAGTTTGGCTTTTAGGGATATTACTGGTGGCAATGCACATTGATCCAGTTTTAAATTTCAGCATTCTAATAAGAAAAAAAGAAAACTACCCAATGTCTCTGAAAAAATAATGCAGAGGACTATATTTGAAGGACATGCTCCCCTTACTCTTCCCATATCAAAAGTGGCAAGCTTCAACTAAAGAATTCATGCATACAAAGCACTTAGCACATGGAGCGGCGCACGTAGCAAGCCTTTGATAACTATTAATTACTGTTGCTGGCACTTAGATAGTTTACAATATGTTATTGCTATGAATATAGTGTTTCTATAAATACTAGAAATAGAGCTGTTTAAAATCAAGACCAATCAAGTTTCTATCCTCATGAATTTATATTCCAATGGGGAAAGAAAGGCACTAACGGGCAAAAAAATCACAAATATAATTTTGGGGAGTTGTCAAGTACAATAAAGAAAATAACACAGGATAGTGGTATACAGAGAGATGGAGTTGAGACTCCTGATATGGTTTGGCTGTATCCCCACCCAAATCTCAACTTGAACAGCATCTCCCAGAATTCCCACGTGCATGGGAGGGACCAAGGAGGAGGTAATTGAATCACGGAGGCCGGTCTTTCTTGTGCTATTCTTGTGATAGTGACTAAATTTCATGAGATCTGATGGGGTTATTGGGGTTTCCACTTTTGCTTCTTCATTTTCTCTTGCTGCTGCCATTTAAGAAGTGCCTTTCGCCTCCCGCCATGATTCTGAGACCTCCCCAGCCATGTGGAACTGTAACTCCAATTAAACCTCTTTTTCTTTTTCCCAGTATATCTTTATCAGCAGCATAAAAACGGACTAATACAGTAAATTGGTACCAGTAGTGTGGGGCATTGCTGAAAAGATACCCGAAAATGTGGGCGCAACTTTGGAACCAGGTAACAGGAAGAGATTGGAACAGTTTTGAGGGCTCAGAAGAAGACAGGAAAATGTGAACTTCCTAGAGACTTGTCGAATGGCTTTGCCCAAGATGCCAATAACAATATGGACAATAAGGTCCAGGCTGAGGTGGTTTCAGATGGAGATGAGGAACTTATTGGGAACTAGAGCAAAGGTCACTCTTGCTATTCTTTAGCAAAGAGGCTGGTAGCACTTTGCCCCTTCTGTAAAGATCTATGGAACTCTGATCTTGAGAGAGATGATTTAGGGCATCTGGCAGGATAAATTTCTAAGCAGCAAACCATTCAAGAGATGACCTGGGTACTGTTAAAAGCCATTCAGTTTTATAAGGGAAGCAGAGCATAAAAGTTTGGAAAATTTGCAGCCTATGTGATAGAAAGGAAAAATCCATTTTCTGGGGAGAAATTCAAGCCGGCTGCAGAAATTTGCATAAGTAGCAAGGAGTGTAATGTTAATCCCCAAGACCATGGGAAAATGTCTCCAGGACATGTCGGAGACCTTCATGGCAGCCCATCCCAACACAGGCCCAGAGGCCCAGGAGAAAAAAGTGGTTTCGTGGGCTGAGCCCAGGGTCCCTGTGCTGTGTGCAGCCTAGGGACTTGGTGCCCTGTGTCCCAGCTGCTCCAATCATGGCTGAAAGGGGACAATGTGCAACCCGGGCTGTGGCTTCAGAGACTGGAAGCCCCAAGCCTTGGCAGCTTCCATGTGGTATTAAGCCTGCAGGTGCATAGGCCTCAAGAATTGCGGTTTGGGAACCTCTGCCTGTATTTCAGAAGATGTATGGAAATGCCTGGATGCCCAGGCAAAAGTTTGCTGTAGGGGTGGGGCCCTTATGGAGAACCTCAGCTAGGGCAGTGCTGAAGGGAAATGTGGGGTTGGAACCCCCACACAGAGTCCTTACTGGGGCACTGCCTAGTGGAGTTGTAAGAAGAGGGCCACCATCCTCCAGACCCCAGAATGGTAGATCCACCAACACCTTGCACCATGCACCTGAAAAGCTGCAGACACTCAATACCAGCCCATGAAAGTGTCTGGGAGGAAGGCTGTACCCTGCAAAGCCACAGGGGTTGGAGCTGTCCAAGACCATGGGAACCCACCTTTTGCATCAGGTTGACCTTGATGTGAGACCTGGAGTCAAAGGAGACCATTTTGAAGCTTTAAAATTTGACTGCCCTGCTGGATTTCGGATTTGCATGGGCCCTGTAACTCCTTTGTTCTGGCCAATTTCTCCCATTTGGAATGGCTGTATTTACCCAACACACCTTCATTGTATTGAGGAAGTAACTAGCTTGTTTTTTATTTTACAGGCTCGTAGGCAGAAGGGACTTGGCTCATCTCAGATGAGACTTTGGACTGCAGACTTGGGTTAATGCTGACATAAGTTAAGACTTTGGGGGACTGCTGGTAAGGCATGATTGGTTTTGAAATATGAGGACATGAGATTTGGAGGGGCCAGGGGTGGAATGATATGGTTTGCCTGTGTCCCCACCCAAATCTCAACTTGAATTGTATCTCCCAGAATTCCCACGTGTTGTGGGAGGGACCCAGGGGGAGGTAATTTTCTCTTGCTGCTGCCATGTAAGAAGTGCCTTTCGCCTCCCACCATGATTCTGAGGCCTCCACAGCCATGTGGAATTGTAAGTCCAATTAAACCTCTTTTTCTTCCCACTCTCGGGTATGTCTTAGCAGCATGATAACAGACTAACACAGCTCCTCTAGTTAAGGTATGTGAGGGAAGGCCTTTCTAAGGAGGTGGCATTGAACTGAATGACAGAAAGGAGTCAGCTTCACAGGGGCCAGGGGTAACTTCTTAAAAGGAAATGCCATCACAAAGGCCCAAAGATGAGAAGAGCTCAGTGTTCACTGACTCCCAGTGAAGAAGGCTAATGAGGTTGCAGGGTAGCTAAGTGGGGATGAAAGGGCTTCTAATGGAGGCTAACTGTGTGTCATGCCAAAAGGAACACTGTGCTTATCACTTCCTTTCCTACACTATCCTGAGAAGATGTTAGTGAGGTTGGTGGAGGTAGAGCTCATGGGTCCTTGAAAAGGCCACATACTGAAGACTTTGGGGCTTATTCTAAATGCAAAGCAAAGCGCTGGAGGAATTTAATCAAGGGCATACTATCCTCCAGCGGCTGAGTAGAGAATACACTAGGAGAAGCTGGGGCCAGTAGTCATAAATCCACTGGAGCTGTCCAACAAAGGGACTAAAACCCAACTCTGAAGTAGGTCAGACATTAAAAGTAGATGGTGCTGGGGTTGTGAATGGAGATTGACTACAGATGGGTACGAGGGATCATTTTTGGATGATGGAAATGTTCTAAAACTGACCTGTGTGCTGATTGTACAATTCAGTAAGTTTATTAAAAATCACTGGACTGTCCACTTAAAACAGGTGAATTTTATGGTATGTAAATTATACCTTATAAAGTAGTTTGAAAAGCAAGCAGATGTGGGGAGTGCATTAGTCTGTTTTCACACTGCTGATAGACACATTCCCAAGATTGGGTAATTTATAAAGAAAAAAGAGGTTTAATGGACTCAGTTTCACATGGCTGGGGAGGCCTCACGATCATGGAGGAAGAGCAAGGGAAGTCTTATGTGGCGGCAGGCAAGAGAGAGCTTGTGCGGGGGAACTCCCCTTTATAAAACCATCAGATCTTGTGGGGCTTATTCACTATCAAGAGAACAGCACAGGAAAGACCTGCCCCCATGATTCAATTACCTTTCACTGGGTCCCTCCCACAGGGAATTGTGGGAGCTACAATTCAAGATGAAATTTGGGTGGTGATACAACCAAACCATATCAAGGAAAGTGGGAAGTGTAAATTAGCTGCCTGGGTCCCCAAAGTGAATCACTAAACTTGAACACTGAATTTTCCTGTATCCTGAAAACTCCAAAGTGTCTGTATTCCAGATGACTGGTGGTTGCTTTTGGCCATATTTTAACACATGGAAGCACTTCTGCATTCCCTCTTTTCCCCAGGCCTGGACCTCAATCCCCAGGGGTCTGCAACTTTTATTTAGTATACATATGATGGATAATCAATAATGATTCAGCTAAGGTAAGGACAAAGCCTTTGCCACTTTTTACCTTTATTCTGTTTAGCCAGAGTAAAGAGTGATATTTTAATAGAAATACTCTTAAAAATTGCTTTAAATGGCAGACTACCTCCTTCCTATGCACCACTTAAATTTCTTTTCTTACCAAATTCCCTATTCAAATCCTTTCTTTAGGATTTACAGGATTCAGATAAATATACAGTCATCTCCACTATTGCACCCCACTACTGCCCCAGCTGAAGACCTGTAAACTATTCATCAGTACAGTATGCTATGTGATTTATGAGCACGCTTATATGTATTAGTTCCCTACAGTTTCCATAACAAATTATCACAAACTCGGTAGCTTAAAACAGCAGCAACTTATTCTTTCATAATTGTGGAGGCCAGGAGTCCAAAATCAGTCTCATGGGGAATAAAGCATAGCGTTGGCAGGGCTCCCTCCACCTTTGGAGGCTCTGCGAGAGAATCAGTTCCTTGTCTCTTCTAGCTCTATTGGCTGCCGGGCATTTGGTGACTTGTGGTCACATCACTCCAGTATCTGCCTCTGTGGTCATATCGCCTTCTCTTCGGCCTATATCAAGTCTGCTTCTCTCTCTCTCTCAGGACCTTTGCGTTTGCATTTAGGATCCACCTAGATAATTCACGATAATCTCTCCATTTCAAGCTACTTAATCACATATGCAAAGGCACTTTTCCCTTATGAGGTAACATATACGAGTTTCAGGGATTAGGACCTGATATATTTGAGTGGCCACTGCTCAGCCTACCATATAATTTGGGGCCACCTAGCTGGGGGACGGGTGGATCACAAGAGGCTCTGTTTAATAAACGGTGGAGGTCTAAAGTGGCTCACTCATAACATTACAGATAACACTGAGTACTCATTGTAAATGCACAACAGTAAGAGCTTTGCATACATACAAATAAATTATTGTCTTCAATTTGTTTTGGGAGTATAATATTATCTCTATGGCATGGAAACCATTTCACCCACAACACAAGTAAGATAACCATACTAAGATTAAAAACAATGAGCGCAGTACGGAGATAGGAGGGCCACATCTCTCTCACTACTCCTCCACCCCTACCTGATGAGTTTCCGCAGAGAAACAGTACTACCTAGCATGTCTCTGGAATATGTGGAAGCCCTGGTCCTTCCCCCCCAACAGCCCCCCCCACCCCCGACTTTAATCGGCTGCTGAGAGAAGCAGCAAGAACTGGTTGCCGGTCAAAAAACCTGGGCAACAGCCGACCTCACTTCTACTTCCCCCTGACCTTGGAGTTCAGCATGAGGCACAAACAAAACCTGGAGCAGCCTGAGTGGGGCCTGGAGCACAGTGCTGTGGAAAAGGATGGAGACTTTCCAGAATTCATTGTGCTGCTGACTGATGCTGATAATGGGGGAAAGCTCTGACCCCCACATGTGGTTTATAGACAAGGCTCAAGCTCTAAGGGACCTCGCGCCGGCGTTTAACACCATTCCGTCTCGGAGGCGAGGCTGTCCTCTTTACCGCCAAGTCTTCCCCATCTCCTCCCCCTGTTCGCGGCGGCGCGCCAGATACAGTTGGCAGTCATGTTGGGACAGGTTACTCAGCGATTCTCTTCCCCACAAATCAAATTATTTTGCACAGGCCCCTGTGTTCTTCAAGGTCCAGGTTTCAGTGCCACCGTCCCCAGGGGTCTTGCGATCCCCGAAAACAACAGCAGTTCATTCCAGTAAAGAAACAATTTATTGGGCATCTACCATGTGCAGAACAAACACGAGGCACTGGAAGATTCCAGAAAATGAACACGAGTCGCTCCTGGTCCTCAGAAGAACCCCACTCCCACCCCACCATCCTCGTCTCACGGGCCGCGCCCCGCTTGTACCTGCAACCAACACCTAATCCTAAGACACCGGCCGCATCTCCGCGGGGCGCCGGCGGGAGCAGCGGCCCCACCTGCGTCGACCTGGCGGCTGGGACGCGGCGGCTCCCCACTCTCAGCCCCTAAGGCCTGCGGAGGCGGCGGGGGCGGCTCCTCCTCCTCGGCTGCGGCGCCGGAAGCTGCCCCCGCCCCTCCCCCGCGCCCGTCCCTCCTCGCGGCTGTGGCGCTCGGGACGCTGCCAGGTCTGCACGAACCGCGTGGGCGACGGTTAGGACGCTCTGCGAGGCTTCGTAGTCGAGGGGGGTGCTTGGGGGGTTCTTGGTCGCTACGCGGCAGGGACCCCCTCCCGCGCCTGCGACTCCGCCCGCCGGACGCCGTCGCCGGGGCAACCGAGCGCCAAAGTCCCCACCACCGCCCAGGCGCCCTAAGGAGCGGGGGTGGACCCAGCCCGTGGACAAATCCTGGAGCCCTGCCCCAGAAACTACCCTGGGTTCGGGCCTGCACCCGGCGCCTTCTGCCGCTTCTCTCACAGCCGCCTAACTGGTCTCCGGCCCTACTCCTGCCCCCACCCCAGCGCCTCGGGCCACTGTCGTAGCTGTCCCCACCGTGGTCTTCCCAGATAACTCACTGACCCGCACCAGTCCGAGCTCTTACCTAAGAGTCAAGCCCAATCTGGCGTTGCCCACCGGGCATCCTCCTCTGACACCCCCACCCCACCTCACCCCCACCTGCCATTCCCACTCCTCGCATTCTAGTTTGACCATTTCAAGTTAACAGAATTCACATTTTGCAGCTCTGTTTTCTCAGTCCCCGAATGTTTTTCAAGTTCAAACGTGTTCTCGGCATCGCTGACCCTTCTGCCTCTGGAGACATGTTCCCTCCGCTGTGCTACAGTTACCCTCTGTCGTTATCTCTAATGTAAAATTTATCAGATTTTTGCTGCCCAAATTATCGATCAAATGAAACGCGTCCAGAAAGGCCAGTGTCTGATAGATGCAGCCTGAGGCGTTTAATTCTACTAGCAATCACATTGTGCAGACACCTACAGCAAATAACTTTTTATGTATAAGTTAATTAGAAATATTAGTCTTACATTAAATAATGTAGCTACAAATTTTAATAAATAGATTAAGTGACATTAAAAATTGTTTATCATATCTTTGTAATTTAAGTTAATCCATATATTGGCTCAGAGAGATCTAGTATTACCTGTGGAATCGAGCATTTTAACAGGAAATAAAACAATAAGTATTAGATGGAAAGGTAAATAATTTAGGTTTTGTGGTTACACAAAAAGCAATTTCTAATTTTTTCTTTTTTATATCAAAACATGAGTGTTCAATGACATAAAAATATTTTCCATACCTAATACATGGTTTCCATTGGTGTCTCATTTTGTGCTTGTACCCTGGACACACACAAAAAGGTTTTTTTTCTTTTCAACGTCTTTAATTAAAAGGTGTGTTAATGTAGTATGAAATTATCTACAACCACATATGTGTACGAAAAGTTGTGTGCCCTTGATTTTACTATAAAATTCATCACATTTTGAAGTGTCCTGCAGTTTTACGTTTTTTAAATATTGCATTAAAAACAGCTTCTTAGCTTAAGATTAAAAGATCAAGAAAGGAATCCAAAGTCCTTTTCCGTTCATTCATTCATTCCACCCATATTTATAGGGCACCTACAACACGCTATGTGTAGGTTGCAAAAATAAAGCAGGGAACAAATACAGTCCCTACCCTAGTAGTGCTTACATTCTTGTAGAGGAAGATGAGCAATGCACGAATAGATAAGTTCAAATATGCCAGATGGGGATAAGTGTTGTGGAGACAGAGGTAGGAGGTTAGGGAGTGTGGAGTTGCCGTTTCATAGTGTGGTCTTGAGAAGACCTCGTTGATAAAGGGACATTCAAAAGTGACTTGTAGGGCTGGGGGAAGGGATCTGTGTGGATATTGTGGGACAGAGCTTTTCAGGCATTTGGTTGGTTGGTTTGAAAAATCAACCCAGAGGCCAGTGAGGACTGAGCAGAGTGGATGAACAAGCAGAGGTTGGGGCATTGTGGTCATTTAGGGCCCAAGTCACCAAGAGCTCTTTTAGTAAGAGTCCTCACCTAGTTCCAAGGTTGTTGTGTCTCCCCTCACTGGTTCCTACTGTGCAGTAGACCCTGTGCTGGACAATGGGGAGATACAAAGAAGCTCCAGTTTCTGCCCTCAAGGAACCAGTGTCCCTCCTAATGTCAATTCAAATGGTGGCGGGGCTTTGTGAGGATGCAGTTAAGACTGTCAATTTACGGAAGGCTCAGGAACCTAGAACCCAGGCCTGATCTGAGCTTTGGCACTAGCTTGGGCAAGCCATTTGAACTTTCAAAGTGTTAGTATTTTCATCTGCAAAATGTGAGATGTAGAAATATCAGAAGGGGCTTTTCTAACGGAAAAAAAGCCCACAAAACCCTATGACTCTATAAAATCAAAGCGTAGAACTATCTTAGTACAAAAACTTCTTTTAAAATTGTGTCAGAAAAGTACTTCAGACATCATATACATGATGCATATATAGGGTCACTTAAAATTTAATTCGCAATTTGCTAAGTTCAAAAATGTCTTGGTTCACCCGACACAACCAGCTTTGTAAACGGGTGGTACTTAGGAAAAAAACATATTTTAATTTAGCATATGGTATAGATTATATGAAATTACTTTAACCATTGTATTTCCTTTATGATTTAGACCTTGAAACTTTCTTTGGCCAAAGATCTTCAAAACTAAATACAGTGTTAAAGCAGAGTTACATAGCAGCCTGGATTAGGGGGATAGATATTTTCCTTTCCTGACTATGGTTTAAAACTTTCTGTTGTACATTTTATTGGGCAACTACTTTTCCCCAGTGCCCAGTACAGAATTGGACATATAGAATTCATCAATATATATTGTGGAGGGGATAAGTGGCAAGTCATCTCTAATACACTTTGCAAGTACATGGAGCATAAAATATTAAAAGACCATGTAGTTAATGTTCTGACTTTCTTCTCTCTACCAGCAACACAAGGAGAGAAATATATCTAATTAGAAAGCTTGAGTTCAATCAACAAATATTTATTGAGCACCAACTGTGTATCAGGAACATCAGTGAACAAAACGGACCAAAACCCTGCCTTCATGTTACTTACATTTCAGTGGTAGGGGACAGATCATAAATAATCACCGTGACAGAATTAATGTACTAGAAGGTGGTAAATGCCACGGGGACAAAGGAAGCAGGGAAGGAGAAGAGGAAGTGTGGGATGGATTGTGACTGAGTCCAAACTTGTTCTTCTTGACACATGACATCAATAAGTCAAGAGACAAGGAGGTGGAGGAAGGAAAGTGACTTTATTTTGGGGAGCCAGGAAACAAAGAAGATGCAGACCAATGTCCTAAAGAACCATCTTAGAATTATGCGAGCTTTGCCTTGTCTTTCATGTTTAAGTGACAGGGAACCACAGACATCTGGGCAGCAACAAGGGTCTAGGGGAAGTTGGTGAAACTTCTTTGTCCTCGGGTAACATTCTCTCATGCAACAATAACCAAACCTCCTTGTTTCTGCAAATCTTTAACAAAACATAGTTGTTTATATACTTCTTCTTTAATCCTAGGGTTAGTTTCCAAGACTACATGATTGCAGTTTTTGCATTGTATCTTAGTGTTCTAAAATTATCCTTGCCCATGTGCAGGAATGGGTATCCCCTTAAATAAAAAATGGAGTTAGTCATGTTAGTTCTTTTGCTGTTTCACTGTTGCAGTATGGAAACAAACAGAGCAGAGAAGAGCCCCTCCAGGTGTGAGCAGAACCTTGAAGGATACAGGGAACAGCCACGTGACTCTCTGAGGAACAGCATTTCCAGGAGGAATTGTGATTGTATTTCTGGGAACCTATCTTGGTAGCGTGAGTAATTTCTAATATGGGACTACTTTTGAATTAGTTTTAAAAGAAGACTTTTCATATGCCATCTTAATTTAAAGAGTAGAAATGTTTCTGTTCTTTGGAGCTGATTGCAGTTTTAACAATCAACTTTTTTGAGTTATACTTCACTTCCAATACAGTTTTTTTAGGGGGGAGACTGAGTCTTGCTCTGTCGCCCAGGCTGGAGTGCCGTGGCATGATCTTGGCTCACTGCAAGCTCCGCCTCCCGGGTTCATGCCATTCTCCAGCTACAGTCTCCCGAGTAGCTGGGACTACAGGCATCCGCCACCATGCCCAGCTAATTTTTTTTTTCTTTTTTCTGTTTACTTTTATTAGAGACAGCATTTCACCGTGTTAGCCAGGATGGTCTCAATCTCCTGACCTCGTGATCCGCCTGCCTCAGCCACTGCGCCCAGCCAATTCATTCATTTTAAGTGTACTTTTTGTGTGCGGAAATCATAAAAATCAAATATTTTTCTTGTCGATATGATGACAAAAAATTTAATAGAATGCTAAAGACAATCTTGGCCGGGCCTAGTGGCTCACACCTATAATCCCAACACTTTGGGAGGCTGAAGCAGGAGGATTGCTTGAAACCAGGAGTTTGAGACCAGCTCGGGCAACAGAGAGAGACTCTGTCTCTATTTTCTTTTAAAAATAAAAATTTAAAAGAAGAATAACAGGCTGGGCGCAGTGGCTCATGCATATAATCCCAGCCAGTACTTTGGGAGGCTAAGGCAGGTGGATCACTTGAGGTCAGGAGTTTGAGACCAGCCTGGCCAACATGGTGAAACCCCATCTCTACCAAAAATACAAAAAATTAGCTGGGCGAGGTGGTGTGTGCCTGTAATCCCAGCTACTCAGGCAGGAGAATTGCTTGAACCCGGTAGGTGGAGGTTGCAGTGAGCTGAAGTTGCGCCACTACACTCCAGCTTGGGTGACAGAGTGAGACTCTGTCTCAAAATAAATAAATAAGTAAATAAATAAATAAATAACAATCTTCAGTAAAATCATTTATATTGTTATCACAATGGTATAGTTTACAATCCTAGACAAAACAAGCAAATGCCCTTTTAGATATGGGTTTAGAAAATGGAAGTAGTACAAGATAAACCATTTATTTTCTATGAAGGGAAAATATTCAAATTGACAGCATATAAATTTTGATTCATAGATTGTTTTGGAATGCTTAAATAAAGGCAACATTAGTAGAGGTATAAACATGATGGAAACCTTCAATAGCAAACAAAATACATGTTTTATAACAAGAAAATCAATGAGTAAACAACCAAAAAATAAACAGATGAATAAAGCAAGAAAACATATGTAACTTCTTTTCTTTGTGTTGTATTAGTGTGTAATTATTTTTGCTGTCCTGTCTATAATTTATTGGGCTTTTTGAATCTGTGGTTTGTTTCTTTCAAAGGTCTGAAAGACCCTCAATTTTATGTGTATATAAATTGAGAGAGAGAGAGACAGAGGTGGGGGTATTTATTACAGAGTGGGGAGAGAGAGGAAAAGACACAGAGAGGGACAGAGACAGAGAGATGGGGGAGGGGGGTTTATTATAGGAATTGGCTCACACAATGTTGGAGGCCAAATTCCATGACATGCCCTCTACAAACTGATGACCCAGGAAAGCTGGTGTTGTAATTTAGTCTAAATTTAAAGGCCTGAGAGCTAGGGGAGACACTGTCCCAGGGCAGGAGAAGATGATATCCCAGCCTGGGAGAGAGTTTAAGTGTGCTTTAAGTGATGAATTTTGAGAAATGTATATACCCAGTAACGAACACTCCAATCAAGATTTCTGTCTCCCTGGAAAGTTCCTTGTGTTCCTTGGAATCATTCTCTCCCCCAACACTGATATGGGTTTTTAAAAGTACAAGTCTTTTTTTTTTTTTTTTTAATTGACAAACTCTTTTACAGACTGATGAAAAAAGGGGATAGAAGTAGCAGATGGAAGTCAGATAGCTAATAAAGGGAGATTGCCTGTTCTCCTCTAGGTCTTGTTCCTGCCATTGAGATCATTGTCATTAGCATCTTTGAAGCCAACTTATCCTTTATCATAACCATCTTTTGTTTAAGATCTCAATACTGTTGCTTTTGCTGAGTTATATTCATATTAAGATCTTTTACCTCTATTTAGGAAGAAATAGTGTGAGTTTATGGATATATTTCTACCAGTTTTAAAATAATAACCTACTACAATGACTTCTATAACAGTTATGACTTCTGTCAGGGATCTAATATCAAGTATGTGCCATCAGATATTATTATTTTCTGGATCTTTATGCATCTGGCAGTTTTGTGACTTTTCACTACAACTATGCTTGCCATGATTAAGTGATGAATAATGATCTAATTAATCATAGTGTCATGTTTTACATTTCTTTACCTTTTACAGGCGCTTTTTAAACTTACTGTGGTAAAATATACATAGCATAAAATTTATCTTTTTAACTATTTTCAATTGTATAATTCCGTGGCATTCACATAGGCATATTGTTATGCCACCATTACCACCATCCATCTCCAGAACTTTTTCATTTTTCCAGACTGAAACTCTGTACCCATTAAACACTAACTCCTTATTCCCTCGTCCCTCATTCCGGGAAAGCACCATACTACTTTTGCTTTCTGTCAGTTTGACTACTCTAGGTATCTCATATAAATGAAATCATAACAATATTTGTCCTTTTGTGTCTGGTTTAACATAGTGTCTTCAGGGTTCATCTATGTCGTAGCATATATCAGAATTTCATTCATTTTTATAAATAAAAAAGTATTACAAATCCTTGTGTCAAGGGCTGACTTTCAAAATATCACAGATTTCATTGATTTTTAAGTCTGGATAATATTTCATTGCATGTATATTCTACATTTGGGCCATCTATTCACTTGTCCATGAAGTCCTTCAGTTGTTTAAAAACTAACTTTATTGAGCTATAATCTCCATTCAATAAACTGTATACATTTAAAGTGTACCATATGATGAGTTTTGGCATACATATATGCACCTGTGAAACTACTGCTTCAATCAAGACATGGAGCATTTAGATCACTCCCAAATAATTTGAATTGATTGTGTTTTTATAGTTTTGCAACCAACTTATGACATTTGGTGAAGCAAATGCTGTAAATTGCATATTCAGCATCTATCCCCCCTTCCTCCTTTCTCGAGAACCCCGGTATTGACCACAACATTCTACAGAGCCCTGTGCTTCAGGGGAAGTTCTAGTGGGTAGATCTTGATTCGTTTAAGTCTAATCTTTGTGCTTTTTCATTCCTCTTCCGAGTGACTGTTTTCAGAGAAAGCCTTTAATCCACTTCATGGCGTTGAGAAATGAGGGAATATCAGCTGGGAAAGTTTTCCTCAATCTTTCTTTTCTTTTTTGCTTTGAGACAGAGTCTCACTCTGTCACCCAGGCTGGAGTGCAGTGGCATGATCTCCCCTCACTGCAACCTCTGCCTCCCAGGTTCAAGTGAGTCTTCTGCTTTAGCCTGTTGAGTAGCTGGGACTCTACTAAAATACAAAAAAAAAAAGTAGTCGGGTGTGGCAGCGTGTGCCTGTAATCCCAGCTACTTGGGAGGCTGTGACAGGAGAATCACTTGAACCCGGGAGGCAGAGGTTGCAGTGAGCCGAGATCACCATTGCACTCCAGCCTGGGTGACAAAGTGAGACTCTGTGTCAAAAATAAATAAATAAAAATAATAAAAAAAAGCAATTTATTGTCTACAGTTACTTTACTGTTAGTGAGTGAGCCAGAATAGCCAGTAGATGTCGCTGTGGTTTTATTTTCAGAGATAACCCAGTGACTTTTCAATCTCTCAAATATTCAATCTAGAAGCATTTTTAAAAATCCAATAAGTTAATAATCACATTAAAAGTTTCAGCAAAAAATAAAGAGAAAAACATTAGGGAATACTAAAACAGATTAAAATAAGAAATGGGAATTTTCAAAAGATCTACTTAATTTTTCCTTCAGTGCTGTTAACAAATACAATGATGTATAATTGCTAAAAAGTCAAAACAGTGATTAGGAAGATGATGTTTAACAGACTGTTTGGTGTAGGGATGCTCAACAAGTGGTAGAGTCAATACAACTGATGTATTTTTTTGTTTTGGGGCCATGTTCACAATAACAGCAATATGAGCTCAATAACTCACAGTGGGAATTTTTCGTATAGAGACAGAAAATAAAGTTGTAAACTACATTGCATCTATTTGTCATGAAGGGAATAATCTGATCAAGAAAGTAGGAGTAATTCTAAGTTAGAGGCAGAAGGAAGGAGAGAAGTAATGGAGAGAAAAACACAATGTGAAGCTTCATTTGTGGTACTGTGCTAAGCTTCTCTAAATTTTCTCCCAAACCAGGAAAAACCATGAAGGAGTTTCCTGGTGTGTTACTCCAAACTCTTTCAGTTGCAAGAAGCAGAAACTCAACCCCAGCTGGTTTAAGGAAAAAATAAACAGGTACCTATGGGGTCATAAAACTGGTAATTGTAGGAGTAGGGTGGCTTTAGGCCTGGCTGTGTCTGCCCATGGTGGCCTAAAGCCACCCCACTCCTACAATTACCAGTTTTATGACCCCATAGGAACTTGGGAGGGTAAGAGTCCTCAGGGTCAAAACCACTTTCATAATAATATTAAGACATTGTTTACCTTTCCCACTTGCTCTCTCAAAAATGTGTAGTGGAATTTTCCAGTGGCTATATGCCATGTGATATCGAACAAATTGAATACAGAAGCAGATAGTAGAATCCAACCACCTTCTACTAACCTGACCATTAAAGAGAGCTGCAAATGTGTGAAACAATGCCATTCTTCTTGTTTGAGACAATGTAATTATGTTTCATAAAAATATTAATATGTTACTTTAACATGTAAAGGATTTATCATTATTTTTACATGAATTAATACATAAGTATTTTAAAATGTTCTTTTCTATTTTCTAATATAGCAAATATTGGTCGATACAAAACACATAAAATTTCTTTGGAATCTTCAATAATTTTTAAGCATGTAAGGGTTCCTGAAACAAAAAAGCTTGAGAATTGCCAGCTTAAGTAAGGTACAGTTGGGCACAAGGCTCAATGGTATCACCAGAACTGTCTCACCCTTATCATAGACTCCTTTTCTCAGAGCTGGTTTCCTTCTCAGGCATGTGATATCGAAGATGACTTCCAGCTGGGGCGTGGCAGCTCACACCTGTAATCTTAGCACATTGGGAGACTGAGGTGCAAGGATCCCTTGAGCCCAGGAGTTTGAGACCAGCCTGGTCAACAGAGTGAGACCCTGTCTGTACAAAACAATTTTTTAAATTAGCTGGCCATGGTGACATGCACCTGTAGTCCCAGCTACTTGCGGGCCTGAGGTGGGAGGACTGCTTGAGCCTGGGAGGTTGAGGCTACAGTAGACCACCCATCACACCCTGCACTCCAGCCTGGGCGACAAAGCAAGACTCTGTCTCCAAAAAAAAAAAAAAAAAAAAAAAGACTTCCAGCAACTCCAAAATTTTATCTACCAACCTAGCAACCCATAGGAGTAAATGCCTTTTTTTGACAGCACTGGTAACATTTCTAGTTATAACATTGGTCACACTTAAGTCTCCTGCCCATCCACATACCAATCATTTGAGCCAGGGGTTGTTTGATTCCTGGGTCATTATGTCCACCCTGGAGCCCGGGACAGGGACAGCCCACCAACACCACAGGATGGAGGAAGAAGTGCTTCCGTAGAGGGATGTTGAATGGGCATAAAAGACATCCTCTATCAGAAAGCCTGAATCCTATGCTGTTCTCAATTAGAATCCTAACCTTTCTTTGCACTGTCAGCATCCTGAGACAATAGGGTTGACTTTCTCTTTTTGGGGAGGAGAGTCTGATTGCATTCTGTAATTAAGAGTTTACGTCCAAATCACATACCCTAACAGAAGTTCTCCTTATGAATTAGCAATGCTGTACCAAAAGAAAGTTGTCTTTTCACCATAAACTATGCAAAACACCTGACTTAAGCTGAGATTTCATTCCTAAACATCTGAAGATTTAAATTTCATGCCTGCCTGTGTTGCTTGCAGGATCACTCTGGTCAGATCATTTAACCTTCTGGTGGCCTCTATGTCCTTACCTCTAAAATCAAGGGTATAGGAGGATTTTCTCTTGCAGCTTTAACATTCTTTGAATCTGATCAATGGAAGATGGAGGAAAAAGTTCTTCCAACCCTGGTCTATCAGCTGCTATACTGAAGGTTCATAAAATGAAGTTTTACGTATTTTTTTCAGATTATGTATCAATTTCAGTTATATATTTGTTTCTTCAATATTTTTGGTGATAATCTAAAATGGAGGTTTCATCAGTCTACAAGCACTGGGTTCATATTATCTTTTCCTTATTTTCTTTGCCTTTAGCTTCATTACTTTGATTTTTTCATTTATTATTTTTTAAATTGATAACTAAAAATTATATATACTTGTAGTGTACCACATGATGTTTTGATATCAGTATACATTGTAAAATGGCTAAATCAAGGAACTAACCTATTACCTCACATATTAATTTTTTTGTGGTGAGAGAACTTAAAATCTAATCTTAGCAATACAATACATTATTATAACTATAGTCATCATGCTGTACAATAGATCTCTTGAGCTTATGCCTCCTGTCAAACTGAAATTTTGTATAGCTGTGTTACTTTTAATATTAAATGTGGATTCTGTAAAATCCAGTTTTTACAAAATGTGTTAGGAGTAACATAATAAGAGCCTCAAAAAATAATTTTTCAGAAAAAAAGCTGTTTATTTACCTAGGAATTTTATTTAAAATACATATGTTCTTTGAAATGAAAGAAAAGTTAATGTTTCTCCATTTATTCTAATTTACAAATTAAGCTGTAAAAGGAAGCCACAATAGAAATTGCATAAATTACCTGTAAGAATCAGCCAGTTTTTACCACATACTTTCATTTGGTATACCTTAGGTTTCCTCATGTTTCCACTCACATACTACCATTACATGAGGTTTTACTTTTTTTTTTTTTATCTTTGAGCCGTTCAAGTGGAGTTACCATTGAAAATCAAACAACACCTCTCCAGTGTTATAAATTAAATATCATGTAGTTTAATATCATATACCTGCTTTTCTGTATCAGCCTTTCATTAATTGTAAGTACAAACACCAAAATAATTGTTATCAAGCCCCACAGTAGTTTTTAACTTCAGTTTTCAACTGAATTCTCATTATCCCATACTTTTAAACAGAAACAAGTTTTAGTACATATATTCCCTGGAAGTAATTCTAATCTGCTTCAATAACTAAATAGCTGAGGCTTCTGGGTTAGATATGGTTATCTTCTACTGTTCAAATTTTTAATACAAAATATGAATGTTAAATTTTATATAACATTATTACAAAATTACATTGATAACATGAAATCAGAACAACATTCCTTCCCGAGTACCTAGTACTTACCCACAAGGCATTGTAGATTTCTTTTCATTTAAAGAGTGGATAACAATCTTGGAGTAGATAACAATGAAAACCTAGAAAAAAGAAAACCTGCCTCCTGTTTTTATTGAGTCAAACAAGCAGAAATTTTATTGGAAAGTCCCATTTCATATATTACACTTGGTAGTATTTTCTTCTAATGAAAAAATAAAGCCCTTGTGCCACCACCTTGACATGTACTTAAATGTTTACCCAAATCACTTAGGCATTGCTTCTCAAACTTGGCTGCACAGCAGAATTGCCTGGAGGGTTTTTAAACACACAAATGCCTGTGTCTCACTCCCTGAAATTCTCCTTTAATTGGTATGAGGCAGGGCTATTCTAGGAACTATTCTCTATCCCTTGGTAATTAGCCATCGTATAGTATTTTTAACTTTCTACGTGTTATCAACTGTAAGACTGTTTGGATTATCAGGTCTTTGTGGTGAGCTGAATTCTGCATGGCAGTGCTTAGTGTGCAGAAAGGTTGCGGTGCCTCACTTTGCCTTAATCCATGTTCCTCTAACTTCCTTACTCTTTCTCTCAGAGGAGGCAAGTGGCTGTGGCGGCAACAGCTGTGGCTGATCGTCACTGAAAATACCAAAGAAAAGAACTGAGCTGCCACCTTCATATTTTTTCCATTAAGGACTAATTTAGCGTGCTTTTTCATTTTCTCTACATCCTGCAAAAGCTTTTTTTTCTCTCCTAAGAAACAAACTATGAACTTATTGTTGAAAAAAAGAAGTAAAAAGTTTTAGCACAGCTTCTCTGTCTCTTTGGGACAAGTTAGAAAATTCTGAAGTGATCCGAAGCATAGTAAGTGCTTTCTTTCTTTTTAAGCTACTTCTGGGGAGGGAGGAGGCTATTGTAATGGTAAATTTCACTCCGAGAGGAAGAAAGCGTTGATAATCAATCAAAAATGAGGTATTCCTTTGAGTATTTGTTGTTTTCTTACTTTATTGTAAGATGCCTTTAATTTTCTCTGTAAAATAGGCAGAAATAGTTTTAGTGTGTGTATGTGTGAAATAAAAGCTCAAAAAAGCAATCTTCAGAGTGCCACTGAAGGAAGTTTTTAAGAATGGAGTAGAGATGTATACCACTTGGGGGCTTCAGTGAAAACCCAGAATTCCTGAAGGAGGATTTACATTCAGAAATATTGAAGTGAAAATTCCTTCTGGTTCAGCATCTTGGAGTTCAGCTTGGAAGAACATTTTACGTTTGGAAGAATTTGCTTCTCCAAACCTCTCTTTTGGCCATTGTGTATCCTGAAGGATGGGACAATTTGTGCTGTAGAAGCACTGCTTGCCTGAATTTGCTTCAGGCATTTTAAATTTAACTTGAGGGATCATGTGTTGGCATGATGAGGACCACTGAAAACTTCCACAAGCCTAGTGCCACATTAAACTCTAACACGGCCCCCAGGGGAAGGTACATTTATCTGGAGGCATTCCTGGAGGGAGGAGCTCCCTGGGGTTTTACTCTGAAAGGTGGCCTGGAGCACGGAGAACCATTAATCATCTCTAAGGTATGTTTCTTTTTCCAATATTGCCTTTATTCAAATTGTTTTTTTTCAACTTGTCAGATTTGTCAGAAATGCAAAATAATGATAACTGCCTTAACATAACTTAATTTGCTGTTTCATGCCTTTCTGATTATCTGGAAATATTTTAGATAGCCTGGTATTTGAAAGAAATATGTGTCTAGCTCATTTATTCTGTGAAATCCCAAGAAAAATGTGCCTATTTGATGGATAATCTTCTCTTTTGTGAATGAAATCGCATACAATCAGTTACCACATGAGCTTTTCAGTTATAAATCAGATTAAAGATTAATAACATGATTAAGATGGTGGCATGGTATATATTTGTGCATACAAAAATATCTGCTTTTTCTCTCTTTAACTGAAAACAACATCTAAAAATATTTTAAATTTGCTTATAATTCTGGATAATAGATTGCGTAAATACCTTTTTTTCCCCACACTGAGAAAGGAGAATTAAATCAGCTTTCAGTATAACTTAAGATCAAAACATTTCTACCCCTCTTATTTATCTGTATATTTGAATCCCTTTTTAAACCTTAGTCATCTTGCAGCATATCTCAATTCTTCGTTTATCTTTTGGTGTGGGTAGTCATACCAATGAAATTTTTATGTACTAGGGTTAATATTTTTATTTTTCTCTTAAACTACAGATTAACATTACTTGTTATAATATTGCTTTTACATTTTTAGAATATTTAATAGTCTGATACAATAGATTATAATGGCTTTTCACACATGTGCATTCATCAAGAAACATTTGTAATTAAGGGAGAAAAAATTTCTAGAGGGTGAGAAGAAGGTAATATGGATTGCATTTAAGCTCTGTTATCGGTTCACATTATTTTTCATATCCCCAGAAATAATTCCAAAAGGTTATTTTTCAAATTACTGAAGTAATTCTTACTGTGGATGAGCCAGGGAGAACTGAGTTTCACAGAGGTAAGCCACGAGTGCACAGGACACCATTGTAAGTTGTATGACTTTTCCTTAACTTTCTTAAGTAAAACAAAAGGATGTGCATACGTGTGTGTCAGTTAGGAAGCCCTCCCCCTGTGAAAAAATTCAAAACCGAGTTTATAGTGGCTCTCAGTAAATTGGGGTTTGTTTTTCTCATATTACAAGAAGTTTGGAGGTAGATTTTACAGGCAAGGAAAGCAGCAGCTCAATAATGTGATCAGGGACCCCACTTACCTCTCCACTCTGCCATTCTTATGATGTTGGCTTTGTCTTCATGGTTGCATGATGGATCCCACGACTCCAGCATTGCCTCTTCATTCCAGACAGGTTTTTGGCTTTTTGTTTCTCATTAGACCTTTGCTTACATCTCATTAACCAGAACTGTACCCTGTGCCTATCTTTAGGCCAATCAGTGGCAAAAAATGCCAGTGATTAATACAGACTGATTAGGATTTCTTTCACAGGTTCTGCAATAAGGACCTACCCTTCCTGAAGTCAAGGAATCGTTGGCCACTGTTTGAATGATTTGAGGTTCTTTTTGCAGGAAGAAAGAGGGCATGGTTGCTGCATGACAGCTGAGAATTCTGCAATGAACATAAATATTGTCTCGGCATTTAAAAAGTCTAGTTGTACACAATTTGGCCCTTAATGATGAAATATTCTGTATCTATACACTACAGTATTTGACAGCTTGCTGTCAGAAAGGTCTAATCCTGCCACGAATGAGCCAGCTTCTCTAAGCCTCCATTTTACCTGCAGAATGGAGCTATCCTACTATCTACTTTAATGGGTTGTGTTTAAATGCAACCATGCATTTAGCTTAGTGCCTGGTACGTAGAAGGAGCTCAAAAAAAATCTTAGCAAAGATTATGATTATTGCTTTTCATTATTCTAGCAGACATGTGTAGTAGGAGATGGGTCTGGCTGCTGTAAAGAGATCCAAAATAACAAAAATATAGTAATTTATATCTCTAACATAACAATCTGAACATAAGCCAAACCAAAAGATGACTCTATGGTGTCAGGGAGCCAAGTTTATTCTATTTTCTTACTTCCATCCTGGAGTGATATCTCATCTGCATCATCCAAGTGACTTGCCACCACATCTGCTTTCCAGTCAGTAAGAAGCAGGGAAGAGGGAAAAGAGAAGGCAATCTCCTTTCTTTCAAGGATCCAATCTGGTCCAATGTGCTCTGTCCAATATGGTAGGCCACAGTCACATGTGACTATTTCTATTTCAATTAAAGGTAACTAAAATGAGGTAAAACATTTTCAACTCTGTTTAAATGTTCCTCATTTGCACTTGTTGTATTCCAAGAGTTGCATTGTTTGGAAGCTCTTGAACATCTTCCCCCATGTTGTCTGTCTGGCAAACTCATTAAAGCTCCATTTCTTCTTCACTCTGAGGTTTTCCTGATGTCACCCAAGTTGAGTTCCTTGGTCTCTCTTCTACACTTCTATATTATGCATGTATCACATTGAATCATACAATTTTATTTCTATTGATTGCCTTCTCAGAAGTCTGTGACCCTTTTTAGGGCAGGGACTTTTTTTTTTTTCCTTCATCTTTATCGCATCTAAATCAGAGCCTAGGTACACAAATATTTGTTGAGTAAATGAAAGGGCATGGCTGTGTCTTACTCATTTTGCATTTCAGGATCTAGCACAGTGCCTGGCACAGAGTAGGCACTCACTAACTTTTACTGAATTAATAAGCAAAAGACAAAACAGAACCCATGAGGATGCCAGGCAGACCTCCACTTGGGGCATGTATTCATTTCCTGTTGCTGCTATAACAAATTACTACAAACTTATGGCTTAAAAACAACACAACATACAGTTCTGTAGGTGACACACCTCACACAGGTCTCACTGAGCTAAAGTCAATGTGTCAGCAGGGCTGTGTTCCTTGCTGGAGGCTCTAGGGGAAAATGTGTTTTCTTGCCCTAACTTCTAAAGGCTGCCCACATTCCCTGGCTCATGGTCCCCTTCCTCTGTCTTCAAAGTCTGCAACAGCAGGTTGAGTCCTTCTCACCCTGCAACTGACCTGTGACTCTGCCTCTCTTTTTCACTTTTAAAACCTCTTTTGATTACCTTGGACCTACCAGGATAATCCTCGATAATCTCCCTATTTTAAAATCAGCTGGTTAATAGCCTTAATTGTATTTGCAGCCTTAATTCACCTTTGCTAAATAACCTAACATATTCACAGGTTTCAGGGATTAGAATGCAGACGTCTTAGGGGAGACAGGGTATTATTTTGCCTACCACCAGGGATTTGAGCATTGGTAGAAGTCTGTGTAATTAAGGCAGTACCAGGGATGAGACTAAAGTGGTGGCTGATCATGCATATACTACATCTTCTCTCTAAGACAATGAAAGAAAATGCACATTAGCTTATACACTGCTAACCAGATGTCTGCTATTGTCCCAAGTTAGAGTGACCCTCCATTGTAGGGGAAGGGAAGGGATAGTACACATTGAGTCACACTTATGAAAGGCACATACACATTATACAAAGCAGCTATAAACTGCCATGTTATGAATGACAATATAATAAATGAAATATCATTTTTCTTTAGATATAAATGAAGCAGGAGAATGAATGGGCATAAAGGATCTACGAAGGGTAACAATAGAATAAATCATTTTTGAATTGCTTTCTTTGGGATTTAATATCCTTGAAAAGGAAAGGTGGGGTTGTGGAAAGAGCCTCTGTAATCTGTGAACTTCAAAAAGAAAGGGTACCTTTTAAAGAATTGTCATTGTAAGCGGATGCTCAGGTAATTCAATAGTCCAGGAAGTTGGTGGCATGATTTTATTATGACTCACTTACTATGTATTGTGGCTCAGAAAAGCAGTTCCACCTGCAGAGTGGATGCACCTGCTCCCAGGGCTCATAAGCCAGGTAACAACAATAAACAACAACAGCAGCAACTGCCGGTACTTACTTAGTGCTTATGATGTTCCAGGCTCTATTCCAAGAGATCTACATATGTTCACCCATTTAATTTCCACAACTTCACGGAGAGGGTAACACTCTTATCCCAATGTTATATGTGGGACACGGACCCAGAATTAATTTGAGTAACTTGCTGAAGCTCTCATAGCTACTAAGTGATAAAGTCAGGATTTGAACTCATGCATTCTGGTTCCGAGTCCATGTACTTCACACCCTATGCCATTCAGTCTCCATTGCCTACTAAACATTTGACTCTCTCTAGATTCTACAATTATTATCTGAGTGAAATATGGGATTGATATTTCGTTATATAAGTTTTTAAATCTATTCGGGGAAATTTTTTTAAAAAAATACATAATCCAATAAGGTTCCATAAAATAGGTCTGACTACTGCTCAGTCATCCCCTTTAAGTAGTTCAAGACCCATAAAATAAGGGGACACCTGCTGTTCTTGGCAAGTATGTTCATGGTGTCTCCACCTGTACAGGCATTTCTTTGTGCTTTTCAAACGTGGACTTCACAATTTAAAGCAAGCCCTGGTCTCTTTTGTCTCTTACATCATCAACACTCAGTAATGTGCTGGTAGAAACACTCCTCCATCAGTGCTTATATTTCTGATTTCTACTCCCCTGGAAGGTATCTGTGCTCTAGCTGGACTATCTCTGTGCCATCTCATTATAAATCTTGTTGGTTCCATCTTCCACACTGTCACCCCTCCTTCTCCAAAACTGCTTCCTCCACCTGCAATATCACCACCCTTTTCCGATCAATCCAAATCTTAGCCTCTTTGTCCACCAAGGCTTGACTCACTGACTCTGTTTCATCAACAACTTTCCATTCTTTATCTATGGAGGTGAGGGGGAGGTGCTTAAGGCTCATTTTACCTACTCTTCAGCTACACTCCTGAGTTCAATTTGAAATGGATTTTTAGGCAGTTCCCCAAGACCTGGATCTGGTTGATGACCCAAAGTCATCTTTTTCGTCTCCTTCCAACTACCACATTAGATCAACTTGTTATTCTGACCTTTTAAAACAGACAATCCTCTCTGACTTTTTCCCTTTCTTGCTTTTTCCTTTAACATCCTTTGCCCTTCCTGCTAGGGTAGCCTCATCTCTCTGTTGCTCTTCAGCTAGTTTGTTTGTTTCTTCCCTCATTGTTCAATCTATCTTTGTCCTGCCTTTGCATTCATTCTTCTTTCTTCTTATCTCCCCAGTGGCTTTATTTTTTATTTTAATTTTATTTATTTATTTATTTATTTATTTGAGATGGAGTTTCGCTCTTGTTGCCTGGGCTGGAGAGCAATGGCACGATCTCGGCTCATTACAACCTCCACCTCCTGGGTTCAAGCAATTCTCCTGCCTCAGCTTCCGGAGTAGCTGGGATTACAGGCATGCACCATCACACCCGGTTAATTTTGTATTTTTAGTAGAGACGGCATTTCTCCATGTTGGTCAGGCTGGTCTCGAACTCCCAACCTCAGGTGATCTGCCCACCTCGGCCTCCCAAAATTCTGAGATTACAGGTGTGAGCCTTCCCACCCGGCTCCCCAGTGGCTTTTGATTATACAGGTATATAAAGGTCCTATAAAGGTAGTTTTTTGCATTTGGCATCCTGCCAATAAATTGTACTCGTTGTTGAGGCCAGATGGGTTTTACTCATGGTGTATATCCTTCTCTTAGCAAAATCTTTCTCATTTTCACATAGCAAATGCTCAATAAATGTTAAATGATTAATAGGATTGTACAGCTATAGGAAATACTAGCAATTATGTAATAACTTCCTTCATACACAGAGAGAAAACTGAGATGCAAAAAAGTTTACTTATTTGCCAAGATGGAAGATGGCTTCAGTCTTAGCAAATTGAGAGTATGTATCTGTGTGTATGTAAAGCCCCAACTAGCAAGGAAGTAATTGCTTTCTCTGATTGTGCCCTTTATACTTTTTTTTTTGTTGTTTTTTGAGATGGAGTCTTGCTCTGTCGCCCAGGTCGGGGTGCGGGGGTGCGATCTCGGCTTACTGCAAGATCCGCCTCCCAGGTTCACGCCATTCTCCTGCCTCAGCCTCCCGAATAGCTGGGACTACAGGCGCCCGCCACCACGCCGAGCTAATTTTTTGTGTTTTAAGTGGAGACAGGGTTTCAAAACGTTAGCCAGGATGGTCCTGACCTTGTGATCCGCCCGCCTCAGCCTCCCAAAGTGCTGGGATTACAGGCGTGAGCCACCGCCCCCAGCCCCGCCCTTTATACTTTTCTATGAATCCTAGCTCCCCTGTTAGACTGTTACCTTTCAGAAGCTGAAGTTAACCCTTCACTGATTCCTTTTCTCTCTCTCTTTCCCCTACCCTTCTTTCCTTCCTCCTTTTCATTATTCATGGTGCTTAAACTATGCATAACAATTATGAAAATGAAAATGTGGATGAATAAAGAGGAAGATAAGTATTAGAGAGGATATTCTTACAAATCTTTGCGAGAAGCTATCTAGGCCAGTGTGCACACAGGTTACTAGAAAAACCTGTTTAAAAACATAAGGCAAGCAGGTTAAGTTGGGCTGAGTCTGACCATGTCTTTCACATGCACATATGTAATGTAATGTCTGTTGAATTGAATTAGATTGGGAAAAAAGGAAAACTCATGTTTTTCTTTAATTTTAAACCTTTAAAAATTAACTAAATTTTAGTTAAAGTCTTATACGTTTTTAGACAAATTAATTTTGGTATTTCCTATGAATGTTGTTGGAAATAACTTTTATTCAAGTAGCAAGCTGACATGCTGTACCAAATGGGTGTTAGCATCAGTAAGAACTCTTGCTTTCTCTCACAGCTAATAGATTCCCAAGGCTTTGCCTCCTATGCAGGGGCACAATTTAATTTAAGAAATATTCATCTCATTTTAGTGAGCCCACAGTATGATTGGAGAGGTATAATGAGAGACTTTCTATCAACTTTTGAAAAAAACAAAACCTCAAAGGACATGCTGGATCTTAACTAGTCCATAGACAGACTCTTCCTCATCTCTCCCTTTGATGTAGTTCCAAACAGTGAACATTTTATCCAAAGGGCTGTGGTGCAGAGTCCTTGTTCTCCGACTTGGTTCATCCCAGGAGTCCATCCATCTCTTGTGCTCTGACATCCCAGGCACTCCTCAATGAAACAAAATGAGGCAAAGATTCTCTACTAAATCTAAGCACTGTTTCTGCCCCTCTTCTAATGACTTTCTCCACAAAGGCTACATTGGTACACTGTGGATCTTGATTTGTAGAATGGAAGTGATTCTCTTCTGCCTTCAGAGGAAGCTTTCCTGACTTGGCAGACCGATGTGCAGAACACTCTGTCCTGGGTATCTGAGCCTGAATTTGCTCTTATGTCAACTACACTTTTTCATTCCTCAATATCTGTTTGTTTTCTTCTTCTCCATTTTGAGCTGTATTTTTTTCTTGGAGATTTTTGAGATTATTTAATTTTTCTTTTTTGTTTTTTAGACAAAACTTCATTCCGTCACCTAGGCTGGAGTGCAGTGGTGTGATCACAACTCATTGCAACCTTGACCTCCCTGGGCTCAGGTGATCTTCTCACCTCAGCCTCCTGAGTAGCTGGGATTAAAGTTGCACACCACCGCACCCAACTAATTTTTGTAGAGGTGGGATTTTGCTATGTTGCCCAGGCTGGTCTCAAACTCCTGAGCTAATGTGATCTGCCCGCCTCAACCTCCCTAAGTGCTGAGATTTCAGGAGTGATCCACCATGCCTGGCCTAAACCTTTTTTTTTTGAATGCTCTTTGGTACATGTATATTAATTTATATTTGTAATTTCTATGTTATATATATGTCACATATATGTATATATGAATGTGTGTCTGTGTTTGTGTGTGTATATATATATATATATTTTTTTTTTTCATTTTAGGTGAGGTTTTCCAGCATAGAAAAAAGCATACATCCCAGACAATACAGGGCTCAGAGTTGAAATAAACAAGTTTTATTTCTACTGTAGCTTTTACTGGCTATGTGACCATGGCAAGTAATAGCCTTCCTGAACCTCAGTTTCCAGTTTCCTCATCTTTCTTTCTTTCTTTTTTTTTTTTTTGAGACGGAGTCTTGCTCTGTCGCCAGGCTGGAGTGCAGTGCGTGATGATCTTGGCTCACTGCAACCTCCGCCTCCTGGATTCAAGTGATTCTCCTGCCTCAGCCTCCCAAGTAGCTGGGACTACAGGCATGGGCCACCATGCCTGGCTAATTTTTGTATTTTTAGTAGAGATGGGTTTTCACCATATTGGTCAGGCTGGTCTTGAACTCCTGACCTCATGATCTGCCCACCTCGGCCTCCCAAAATACGGGGACTATAGGCTTGAGCCACTACGCCCAGCCAGTTTCCTAATCTTTCAAAGGCAGCAGGCATGGTGGCTCACACCTATAATCCTAGCACTTTGGGAGGATGAGTCAGGTGGATCATTTGAGTCCAGGAGTTTAAGACCAGCTTGGTCAACATGGCAAAACCCCATCTCTTCAAAAAATTCAAAACTTTGCCAGGCATGGTGGTGTGCGCCTGTGGTCCCAGCTACTCAGGGGGCTGAGGTGGGAGGATCACTTGAGCCCAGGAGGCAGAGGTTACAGTGAGCCAAGATTGTGCTACGGCACTGTAGCCAGGTGTCAGAGCCAGACACTGACTCAAAAAAAAAAAAAAAAGGAACGTTCTTACCTAATGAAGTTGTTGTAAGTATCCAACATAGTATAAGCTATGCAATAGTGCTTTGCAGGTATCCAGCATAAGTAGGCAACTCATATGGCAAAGATGATACTTGGCTGATTTTCTGTATCATGGCCAGCAGTTGCTACCTCACACTGAAACACTGAACAGCTCATTCCCTGCCATCATAGAGTTTATATTCCAACAGAAGGGGACTGGCAATAAATATGTTTGTATATGATAATTTCAGGTTGTGGTTAAGTATTATTAAGAAAAAAATACCCAATACGATATGTTTCAGAGTGATAGTGTCTATGAGGTAGAGGTATGCAACATGGTGATTAGAGAAGGGTTTTCTGAGGAGATGACATTTGAGCCAAGACCTAATAAGAAATAAGAAGCCAGACACGCAAGGAGGTTTTAAGTTGGGCTGAGGCAGGAGAATCTTAGAAAGTTCTAGAAACAAAAAGAAAGTCAGTGTTATTGGAGTATAGTAAGCAAGAGAGTAGTATGAGAAATGGAAAGGTAGGCCGAGATCAGACCACAGAAGGCCTTGCAGGCTGTGGAAAGGACCTTGGACTGGATCTCAATGCAGAGTGTGAGGGTAGATTGCACCAAGAGACTTTCTCTATTCATGGTGAAATGGACAGACCCATGGCAGATACTTATACCCTGGGAGGTTTTTAGTACTGGCTCTTAAAGCCACCTTCGTCCTCCCTCTCATGTACACTTCTAAGGCACTTCCTGGGTCTACAACAGGACAGGGCTTTCCAAAAGACAACTGTTAACCAAAAGACAACTGTCTACATCATTGTAACTTATGGAATGATGCGCAAAGAAACAGCAAATACTCTGTTTGCTGTTGGGAGAGTTTTCCTCCTCCACCCCATTACTCATTGATCTCTTGGGTTATTTTTCACTCTCAATTGACAAGACTTGCTGGGTTGCTTTTATCACCGTACTGTGAGTAGCTTGACTGAGGTCGTGCTCTGTAACAGGCATGCTAGCTAATGTAAGCATTACAAAATTCTGAGAAGTTGTACTATTATTTCCATTTTATAGATGGAGAGACTGGAAGCTTGCTGAAGGTCACAAAACTAGTAAGGTACACATCTAAGACCTTTTAACTTTCAGCCTGAAAAATTTCTTTTAAAGTAAAAACTGTATTGTCACTTTGTGATGCCAAAGAACCCTTCCATCTCTGTTGCCCCATATCTTGATAAACTGGTAAAAAAAAAAAAAGTGAAATGCATGAACTGTGTGCAACCGTCAGGCTACTTGGTGGCATCCTTAAGGTGCCCTGCTTGGTGAAATAGGGGGCACATCTACTTCTGTTAACACTGGGAGTTCAACTGGACTCTCCGCATCTTCCCAGGGGTTGCTTCCTGCTGCTTTTTACTCCTCCCAGGCTCTGACCACTCTGATTGTTTGGGCGGGGTATATCCCATCACATGGATAGGCCATGACAAAACCTCAACCCCCAAGGCCTGGTACTCAAGGAGAAACATTAGACGAACATTAGATGGTTTAAAGCTGACAGGGACTGAAACCAGTTAAAAGAGGGAATCAGACATGAGTTGCAAACTGAGAGAACAATGATCTGCTGGGGCACATTAGGTTCATGTCTCCCGACATGCTGATGAGCCCCGGTTATGAGCTGGGCAACACAACTGATGGTCTTTTATGAAGGAGTGCTCGTTACACCAAACTTTATCTCATTTTGATTGTCCCTTTCTAGCCCTTGCTTAGCTCACAGTGTAGTGTATCTGCTCTGCTTGTCCAGCTTCATCGACTGCTGAGTTGGCTGTGTCCACGCTCAATCTGTCTGCTCTGGTTTCATGATGGTCACTAGCATTCATTTTCCCTGCAAGGTCTACTTTCTGGCTTTCCTAATAGTACACTCTCTTGGCACGATCCTGGGAACTCCACGCACAGTTGTTACCCTCAAAGCCACTGCTACCTGCTAGGTTCTTGGCTCAATTGGCCTCATCTCTCACTCATTCTTGGTTCCTGGAAACCTGGTACAGACAGATCCTAGCATTCTAAAGATCTCAAAATTTAAAAATCATTGTGACATGAATTTGAAGTCAAAACCCAGGCAATTTAAGTAGAAATAAACATTCTTCAGGTTAGTCAATGTGCCTAGTACTTTGTATATTAAAGTGTATCCCGAGCCACATGTTTGCTAGAAGGTAAGAAGAAAAATTGGACTCTAGAATCAATTGCCTTTCTCTTTTCCTTTGAAAAGTTAAAATTTTTAATGCAAGAAGTTGTATGGGTACAATGTAAGCTTTAATCATCTTGCATGTGTCCTCTGAGAGTTTCACATTTTTTAGACCTTGTCTCATAGAAACTGGGAAATGAACTTCTGGAATTCAGATCCAGGATCTGGCTGCATTCCAGAAATAAATATACATGTTGGGTGGTGAGACAGATAATTAAAAGAATAGGAGAATGAGCAAACTTTTGAGAATGAGAAGGCAGAAAATAGACTCTTTTTTCTCATGCCTTGCTTTTGCTTTTGTTTGTTTTTTATATTTTTACTTTTGAATATCAGCTAGTGAGTAGCAGGGCAAAAACAAGGCAGCCATTGATCTAAGTATAAGACAGCAGGAGGAAGGTTAAGAGAATGAGTGTTATTCTTTAGGACTACATTCATAGTTGCATGGTAGTGCTCTTGGCTCAAAGTCTACAATTAAATCAGTTGTTGGCACTCCCTTGAAAGCGTTACTATCACAGTTTTCCCTACATATGTAAGTCAATAAATTTGACCTTTAAGAAGGACAGTGGGTGTAGACCCCCTCCAGTGGGCCAACACATATTGCAAATTTCTGAACTCAGGCACTGCAAAGTACTACTGCCACCTTGCTTCTTTAACAGAGAAGGCAAAATAAAGAGGAGGATTCAGTGGTATAAAAAAGAAAAAAATACATTATTTATATTTAAACAAATAAAATTATTTACAGAACATTACTTATATGTACTCAGTCTCTGCCGTGGGTCAGGTACTATGTTAGGTTCTTTTATTTATTGTTTTGTAGAATGAGATTTGTTTTTATACATGAGGAAAGAGGTTTTTCATAAAAGATGGAGCCAAGATTTAAGGCTAACTCATTTCACTCATTAGTTGTCATATTTAGTCAACACATCATTTATTGAGTGCCTAATATCTGACAGCACTGGGAAACAACAGAAGATGAGGTCACTGCACCCCAAAGGAGCATGTTCTCCTTTTTTCTTCTTATAGCACTGCAACTGACCTATCCATGTTTCCTCACCTTCATTTCTGTGAGCATTGGCTGCACTTCCAGCTGTCGCCATCTGCAATTCTTTGCCTGAAGCCCTTTGCCACAGTAATGACACCAAGAGCAACCCTCCATGACCAACTGGAGTTGGTACGTAAGCAGCTTAGTTCTTCCATCTCTCAGATGGGATGGCTCTCATGTATACGTTTTCCACTATCACCTAGAGTTTCTTCAGAGTCCAACTCCAGTTGCCCACAGTTGTAGCTGGCTTGATCAAACATCTATATCAGCTGCCTTCCCTTTTCTACCTCATGTTCCCACTTCCCTGTCAGCTTTCTTTACCTCCCAGGTAAACTACTTGCATTTGAAGTCTTGTCTCAGGGTCTGTTTCTGAGGAAATCCAAACTAAGATGACCGCCATTTAGAGAATGCTTACTGAGGGATAGCCAGACCCTAAAGACTAACGTACATCTATCTGTTTCCAAAATCTGTGATCTTTGGACTATTGCACTGTACTACGAACTTCAAGCGGAAGGAATCCCATAGAATCTTACACCTAATCTTTTTTGGGTGCTAAGAAAAGTGGAAATCCATCTCCAGACAGGATATTTTGTAGTTCTGTATTTAGGCGTTCACCCTCTCGTGGGATGGGTGTGTCTTCTCTTTTCTCCATGGAATTGACTGAAAAGTCTCATTCTGCTTTTATCATCACTTCATTTCTCTGAATGAATCAAGCATCTCTGAATGAAATCAAGATTTTTCTCCCTCCCCTCTGAGAGTAGGATCCACTCTCTTGTTCTATAGGTTCTCTTTGGTTCTATAGGTTAATGGTTAAGGAAAATGTGACCCCCCTGAACAGAATAGATAAAGAAAATTATTCATTTGGCGCTCTCTGAGGAGAGAAATTCCTTTCTAGAATTTTATTTATATTGCTTATTTTCTTACTCAATTCATACTACAACATAGACTAAAAAGAAAAGTGGATATATACTGTGTTTAAAGTCCAGGATATTTGACAATATAATGTGGTAGTGGTGTGAAGTTTTGCACCTAAGCAGGCAATAGAATATGACATAGTTTCCAAACTACCCTGCCCTTGAAATAACAGAATAACTTTTTAACACTAACATGCGTTTCCTTGAATAACTTGTAGTACTGCCAAATTCCACACAAGAAGCTTCTTTTCTTCAGGGGCTGCTTCCCCACAATGTGAATATTCTTTGACTCACTATGTTGTCCATTTCCAATTTCCTTGTTTTTTGCTTGAGTTCACTGAAGACTGACAAAGAGTAGCTTCATATGACAGCCATTAGTCTGCTTTAAACCTCAGCTTGATCTTGAATGGATAGAATAATGAATAGATTTTGTGTCATATAATTCATGTTGTCAGTTATATGAAATTGGCAGTTAAAGAGAAACTAAATATGCTTCCAGTCCTCTCTTTTCTAAATTCGTATTTGAATATAATAATGCAAAAGGCATTGTTCCTTCTTTTAGTTAAAGCATTTTTGTAGCAGTCTGAACCGTGAATAATAAACATACGCTTTATTAAAAAATAGAAGGTGAGGAAGATAAGTGTTTGACTCTTTGTATTAATGAGAATTAACAAGTGGTTTTAAAAATTGAGCTTGTATGTGTGTGTGAGCACAGGCAGGGGTATTTCATCATAATGAGGGAGGCCTTGGCAACTTAGTGTTCGTTTTAACTCCATTGATTGCTGAACACATTCATGTCTGCTCTAGCTCCAGGGAGGCTGTGGAACAGGAAATAAGAGATTCAAAAAGCAGCACAGAAGAAAATCATGTCCTCTCCTTCCATCTCCCAAGGAGAGGAAACTATGCTTTCTTTTTGGTAAAAATTCCTTGGTTTGTCCTATTTATGCTGTCATTTCAGAGAGATTAAAAGTATACCTTTTCATACATTGCAAGTGGGAATGTAAAATGGTGCAGCCACTTTGGAGAAACAGCTATCCATGGCTTAAAATGTTAAACATAGAGTTACCATGTCACCCAACAGTTCTACTCCGAAGTATATGCCCAGGAGAAATAAAAACATATATCTGTACAAAGACTCATACTCAAATGTTCATAGCCTCATTATTCACAATAGCCATAAATAGAAAAATCCAAATGCCCATCAACTGAATAAACAAAATGTGGTATAGCCATATAATGGAATACTATTTGGCAATAAGAAGGAACTGAGTTACAACATGTATGAACTTTGAAAATATTATGCTCAGTGAAAGACAACAGACACAAAGGAACACATATTATATAGCTCCATATATATGAGATACCCAGAAAAGGTTATTCTAAAGGGACAGAAAGTAGATGAAAGATTGCCTAAGGCTATGGATAGGAATAGAGAGTGACTATAAATGGGTACAAGGTTTCTTTCTGAGATAATGGAAATGTTCTGAAACTAGGTGTTCTGAAAGTAGACAGTTGCCAACTCTGTAAATATAGTAAAAATCAATGAATCATAAAGAAAAACACTACTTCTATTCTGGTAACAAAAATTGGAAAGAGCAAAAAAGACAGAAATTATAGTAAACCATAAAGTAAATTATTACCCACCACGTTAATCATTTAGTATTGATTTTTTTTTTTTTTTTTTTTTTTTTGCAATGGAGTTTCGCTCTTTTGCACAGGCTGGAGTGAAGTGGCATGATCTTGGCTCACTGCAACCTCTGCCCCCAGGTTCACGCCATTCTCCTGCCTCAGCCTCTTGAGTAGCTGGGATTACAGGCACCTGCCACCATGCCTGGCTATTTTTGTACTTTTAGTAAAGACGGGGCTTTGCCATGTTGGCCAGACTGGTCTTGAACTTCTGACCTCAGGTGATCCACCTGCCTCAGCCTCCCAAAGTGCTAGGATTACAGACGTGAGCCACTGCACCCGCCAGTATTGATTTAATTAACTGAAATTTAATATAGAGGAAAATAACCAAAATAAAGCTCCAAAAAATGTCACAGAGTCCTAATTATTCAAAGAATCATAAAGATGTGAGTTACACCATTCAATAGATAAACTGCAAAACATTTGTGCCGAATCAAAGAAAGCAGGCACAACAATGTATATTCTTAATTATTTCATTTGTGTAAAATTTTAAAACTAGTCATTGGTGAAAGAAATCAGACCAATCATTGCTTCTGTGGTTGGAGACTGACTAGAGTACAAGGGATGATGAGCACTAGTGCCCTTTTGATGCATGAAAGTTTTAAATTTCTGGGATGATGGAAATGTTCTATATCTTAATAGTGATATGTGCTATGTGGATACATGCATTTGTCAAAAACTCATTGAACTGTTTCTTTAAGCTCTGCATATTTTACTGCAAGTAAGTGATACCTTAAATAAAATCTGATACCTTAAATAAAGTGAGAGACAGGAAGAAATTGGCCATTGGTAGCACAAAACAGAATTGAAAGTTTAGAAATGGACCCATTAGATATATAATAATTTAGTATAGGATGAAAGAAGAATTTTTTAAGGTTTTTTTTAGAAACAGGGTCTCACTATGTTGCCCAGGCTAGAGTGCGGTGGTTATTCCCAGGCACAATCATGGTACACTGCAGCCTTCAACTCTTGGGCTCAAGCCATCCTCCCGCCTCAGCCTCTGAGTAGCTGGGACTAGAGGCGTGCACCACCACGTCTAGCAGAAATTTTAAATCAGTGAGGGCAAAAAGGGATTTTTAAATAATAATACTGGGGCCAGGAAGGATAAAAGCTGGAGTCATTTCATTCCTAACACCAAAATTAGGTCAGATGAATAAAAGATTCAGATAGAAAAAGTGAAATAAGTTTACTTCATATATTTTTGTATTGTTTGGAGACTTTTATAGCAAATACATTTTAATTTTTTTGTAGTAAAATATACATAACATAAAATTAACCGTTTAAGCCATTTTTAAGTATACAGTTCAGTGGCATCAAGCACATTCACATTGTGTGCACTTATCACCAACATCCACCTCCAGGAAGTTTTCATCTTCCCAGACTGAAACTCTGTACCCATTAAAAACCAATTCCCCATTCCTTCTAGTCCCTAGCCCTTAGCCCCTGGCAACCGCCATTCTACTTTCTGTCTTCATAAACTTGATTACTCTACGTGCTTCATATGAATGGAATCATACAATATTTTTTCTTTTGAGATTGGCCTATTTTACTTAGCACAGTGTTTTTCAAGATTCATTCACATTGTAGCATGTGTCAGAACTTCATTTATTTTAAGGGTGAATAAATAATATTCCATTGTATCTGTATACCATATGTTGTTTATTTATTTATCCATTGATGGATATGTAGGTTGTCTCTGCTTTTTAGCTATTGTGAATAGTGAGCTATGTACATTTGAGTTTAAGTTGTCATATAGATATGTTTTTGTTTTTGAGACAGAGTTTCGCTCTTGTCATCCAGGCTGGAGTGCAATGGCACAATCTCAGCTCACTGCAACCTCCACCTCCCGGGTTCAAGCAATTGTCCTGCCTCAGCCTCCCGAGTAACTGGGATTACAGGTGCCTGCCACCACACCTGGCTAATTTTTGTATTTTTAGTAGAGACAAGTTTTCACCATGTTGGCCAGGCTGGTCTCGAAATCTTGACCTCAGGTGATCCACCTGCCTCGGCCTCCCAAAGTGCTAGGATTACAGGCATGAGCCACCGTGCCCAGCCTAGATATATGTTTTTAATAATAATAATAATAACTTGTGTGTACAGATATTTCGGTGAGTTCCTTCTTTCAATTTCATGGGGTCTATACCTAGAAGAGGCATTGATGAATCATATGGTAATTCTAAGTTTAATTTTATAAAGACCTGCCATGCTGTTTTCCACAGTGGCTGCACCATTTTACTTTCCCACCAGCAATGTGCAAGGGTTCTAATTTATACACATCCTTGCAAAAGCTTGATATTTTCTATCTTAATTTTTCTCTAATTATTTTTCTTCTTTTTTTTTTAAGAGACAGGGTCTTGCTCTGTTGCCCAGGCTAGAGTGGTGTCACATGATCATGGTTCACTGTAGTCTTGACCTCTTGGGCTCAAGTGATCCTCCTGCCTCAGCCTCCAGAGTAGCTGGGACTACAGATGCATACCGAAATGCCTGGCTATTTGTTTTCATTTTTTGTAGTGACGGGGGTCTCACTATGTTTCCCAGGCTGGTCTTGAACTCCTGGCCTTAAGTAATCCTCCCAAAGTGCTGGGATGAGCCACTGTGACCAACCAATAATAGCATTCTTAACAGGTATGATGTGATATCTCATTTTGTGATTTTGATTTGCATTTCCCTAATATTTAGTGTTGCTGAGTATCTTTTCTTGTGCTTATTGGCCATCTATCTTCTTTGGTGAAATGTCTGTTTCAGCCCTTTGTTCATTTTTAAAATTCGAATGTTTGCTTTTGGTCGTTGTATTGTAGTTTTTTATGTATCCTTGATATTAACCACCTATCAGATGTGTGATTTGCAAATATTCTCTCCCATTCTGTGGGCTGCCTTTTTACTCTGCAGATAGTGTCTATTGATGCATGAAAGTTTTAAATTTGGATAAAGCACACTACTTTTTCTTTTGTTATCTGTGCTTTTGATGTTAGATTCAAGAAATCATTGCCACGTCCAGTGTCATGAAACTTTCCTCTATTTTTTTCTAAGAGTTTTCTAATTTTAGCTTTGACATTTAGGACTTTGGTCTAGATTTAATTTTTGTGTTTGTGTGTTTTCTTTATGAGATGAAGTTTCACTCTTGTTGCCCAGGCTGGAGTGCAGTGGCGCCATCTTGGCTCACTGCAACCTCCGCCTCCTGGGTTCAAGCAATTCTCCTGCCTCAGCCTCCTGAGTGGCTGGGATTATAGGCGTCTACCACCATGCCTGGCTAATTTTTGTATTTTTAGTAGAGACAGGGTTTCACCATATTGGCCACGCTGGTCTCAGACTTCTGAACTCAGATGATCCACCCGCCTCGGCCTCACAAAGTGCTGGGATTACAGGTGTGAGCCACTGCACCCGGCCTAATTTTTTCATATGGTATAAAGTAAGGATCCAACTTTATTATTTGGTATGTGGATATCCAGTTTTTTCAACACATATGTCCTACTGAATGGTTTGGCATGCTTGTAGAAAATTATTTGGCTATTTATAGCCAGAGTTGATTTCTGGATTCTCTATTCTATTGTATTGGTCTAAATGTCTGTCTGTATGCCGTTATAACACTGTTTGGATTACTGTAGCTTTGTACTAAGTAAATTTTGACACAAGGAAGTGTGAAACCTACACATTTGGCTTTTTAAAGATTTTTTTTCTTAGTACATGGGGTCCTTTGAGATTCCACATGAATTTTAGGATAGGTTTTTTATTTCTGCAGTAAATGTCATTGGGATTTTCATGGAGATTACATTGAATCTGTAGATTGTTTTCGTTACTATTGACATCTTAACAATATTGTCTTTTAATCCACAAATGCAGGGTGCCCTTCAATTTGTGTCTACTTTCTTTCAGCAATGATTTACAGTTTTCATGCATGCTTTTTGCCTCCTTGGTTAAGTTTATGTCTAAGCATTTTATTCTTTTTGATGCTATTGTACATGGAATTGTTTTTTTGATTTCTTTTTTGGATTGTTCATTGTTAGTGTGTAGAAATGCTAATTTTTGTGTGTTGATTTTGTAACTTGAAACATCACTAAATTTGTTTATTAATTCTAACAGCTTTTTTTGGTGGGATCTTTGGAGGTTTCTACGCATAATGTCGACGGAGATAATTTTACTTCTTCCTTTCCAGTTTGGATGACTTTTATTTCTTTTCCTTGCCAATTGCTCTGACTAGAACTTTCAGTTCTATGTTGAATACAAGTGGTAAAAGTGGATATCCTTGTCTTATTCTTTATTTCAGAGGAAAAGCTTTTAGTCTTTAGCCATTGAGTCTGATAATAGGTCTGGATTTTTTATATATGATCTTTATTATGTCACACTTTAAAAAAATCTATAAAAGTATCAAAAGATGGATAAATATTTACATATTTACAGATAAATATAAATAAACATTTATATCATTTGGGGGAAGAGAATCTTAATAACCAAAGTCAAAAATTATAAGGGAAAGAAAAGGATGATAGATTTAACTCTGTACAATATTGAAAATATCTACATAGTAAAAGCTTCATTAACTAAAATGACATAATAAATAGGGATAAGATCGTTAATACTGTAAAAAAAAGAACTCTTATATATACATAAGGAAAAACCCACACACAAAAGCTACATTGGCAAAGGACATGAACATGAAATTCATAAAAAAGAATAACCAAGGGTCAAGGAATATATAGGAAAAGAGTTTATCTTCTCTAGTGATTACAAACAAAAAATGAAATTAGACTTTTTTAACGTATAAGACTGACAAAGATGAGGAAGAGTGATAAAATACACTCAATGTAGTAATTTCATATCCTTTCAGTAGGAATAAAAATTGGTTCAGTCTTTTTTGGAAGACACCAAGTATTAACTCTTGAAAATGTGCATACCCAGCAATTACAGTTGTTCCTCAGTATCAGTGAGGAATTGGTTCCATTTGGTACCCCACAGGTACCGAAACCCATGGATGCTTAAGTCTCTTACATAAAATGGTATAGTATTTGCATATAATCTACACATATTCTTGTGTATACCTTATTTTTTATTTATTTATGTATTTATTTATTTTTTTGAGACAGAGTCTCACTTTGTTGCCAGGCTGGAGTACAGTGGTGCCATCTCAGCTCACTGCAAGCTCCAACTCTCTGGTTCAAGCGATCCTCCTGCCTCAGCCTCCTGAGTAAATGGTATTACAGGCATGTGTCACCACGCCCGGCTAATTTTTGTATTTTTAATAGAGACCGGATTTCACCATGTTGGCTAGGATGGTCTTGATCTCCTGACCTCGTGATCCACCAGCCTCAGCCTCCCAAAATGTTGGGATTATAGGCATAAGCCACCGTGCTCAGCCCTTTTGTATACTTTAAATCTTCTCTAGATTACTCATGATGCTAATACAATGCACACACATCACTTCATTTGCTTGGATTCAACATAGTACTTGTACACATAGTACAAACAACAAATTCAAGCTTTACTTTTCAGAAATTTGTGGAATTTTTTCGAATGTTTTTGATTTGAGGTTGGTTGAATCCATGGATGCAGGACTGATGCACATGAAGAACATACTGTGTGTACCTCTGGGTTTATGCAAAGGAAATAATTGTGCAAGAGATATGTACAAGGATGTTTAGTGATATATCTGAAAAAGCAAAAACTTCAAAAACTCTATCAACTATGGGGCCACTGAAAATAATGATGCAGATTTTTGATTTATATTATACATGTGATATGCTTTGGATCTGTGTCCCCACCAAATTTCATGTCAAATTGTATTCTCCACTGTTGGAGGTAGAGAGAGGTGGTTAGATCACAGGAATGGATTTCTCATGAATGGTTTAGCACCACCCCCTTGGTGCTGTTCTCATGATAGCGAGTGAGTGAGCTCTCATGAGATCTGGTTGTTTAAAAGTGTGCAGCACCTCCTCCCTCACTCTCTCCTTCTCCTGCTCCTTCCATGTGAGATGCCTCATTCCCCTTTTGCCTTCCACCATGATTAGAAGCTTCCTGAGGCCTCCACAGAAGCAAAAGCTGCTATGCTTCCTGTACAGCCTGCAGAATCATGAGCCAATTAAACCTCTTTTCTATATGTGTGTGTGTGTGTGTGTGTGTGTATATATATATATATATATATTTTTTTTTTTTTTTTTGAGATGGAGTTTCGCTGTGTCGCCAGGCTGGACTGCAGTGGCAGGATCTTGACTCATTGCAGCCTCTGCCTCCTGGGTTCAAGCGATTCTCTGGCCTCAGCCTCCCGAGTAGCTGGAATTACAGGCATGCACCACCACACCCAGCTAATTTTTGTCGTTTTAGTGGAGACGGGGTTTCACCATGTTGGCCAGGATGGTCTCCATCTCCTGACCTCATGATCTGCCTGCCTTGGCCTCCCAAAATGCTGGGATTACAGGCATGAGCCACCACACCCGGCTTTTTTCTTTTCTTTTCTTTTCTTTTTTTTTTTTGAGAACAAAGTCTCACTCTATCACCCAGGCTGGAGTGCAGTGGCGCGATCTAGGTTCACTGCAAGCTCCGCCTCTCGGGTTCACGCTAGTCTCCTGCTGGAGCCTCCCAAATAGCTGGGACTACAGGCGCCTGCCACCAAGCCGGGCTAATTTTTTGTATTTTTAGTAGAGACCAGGTTTCACCGTGTTAGGCAGGATGATCTCGATCTCCTGACCTCGTGATCTGCCTGCCTTGGCCTCCCAAAGTGTTGGGATTACAGGCGTGAGCCACCACGCCCGGCCGTGCCCAGCTTTTCTTTATATGTTACTCAGTTTCTGGCATTTCTTCATAGCAGTGCAAGAAGGGACTAATACAACATGGAAAAATGCTATACATTCATATTCACATATTTTTGAGTAAGAGAAGTAGGTTGCCAAGTAACACGCCTAGTACAATCCCAGTTTTATTTACTTACATGTTTAAATATTTATTTTTGACAAAATTTGGGAGAATATGTATATAAAAGTATTAAAACTGATTGTATCTCAGTAGTGGGATTTTAAGTGATTCATATTTTCCTCTTTTGTATCTTTTTCTGAAGTCTCTACAATGAACATGTAATCTTGTTAGAGTAATGTTTTTGTTAAACAATAATATTACTTTTTCAGTAGCGTTAAGTACATTGTTGTGCAACCATCACCACTATCCATTTCCAGAACTTTTTCATCTTCCCATACTGAAACTCTGTACTCATTAAACAGTAATTCCCCTTTGCCCCCTCCTCTAGTGATAATTGTTTTAAATCAAGAAAATTCTACATTTAATAATTTTATCTTTTTTCCCCTTTCCAACTACACATATACTTTTTAAGAAAAGAACAGTTTTATCGAGATATAAATCAAATGCTATACAATTATCCTATCACACATACAATTTGGAAGTTCTGTGACCCTCTTTGCAGTTTGTTTGTTTGATGGAAGCATTTTTACCAGGCAGAAAGTACAACGTTGGAAGTGAATGTTCTTAAATTTGTTGGAGACAAATTATAGAAGAATAATGATATGTGAATTTAACCTACCATAAACCTGCATCCTGTATTTGGACAGGAGCTCTGTGTACCTTCAAAAACTGTTCAAAACTGGTTTTAGGTCCAGCTCCCTGTGAAAGCTGAGTTAAGCTAAAGAGCAGGAATCTATTAATAGGTCAACAGCAGCAGGGGGGCGGGGATTGGAAAGGGCCTGGAGCAGCTGCGGTTCATTTGGGAGTTTAAAATTGGCTTTTCTTTTATTCTCTTATTCCTGCTACCTCCATAGAATCCAGGAAGAATAGGGATGTTTTTTCCTACATTCGATTATAACAGGCCAAAATCTCTTTGAACATAACCAGTAAAGGAAAGAAGCATCCGTGGCCATCAAACTGGCTAAAATGGTAACATAATCTCTGATTTGTAGTTTGAATCCTATTAATTATAATTGCGTAGAATTGTACAGTGAGAATGCTTTGTGAGTTTTTAACGCTAGGTTTTTCAAAGACTACATTCCTCATTAGACCTTCCCCATTAAGGCATGCTTGAATGATGCTACACAGCGGAATAGTTGGGATTTTTTCCTCCTCTTGTCATAGTCTGAAGACAAAGGATTCTTCCGCTTGCCAAAGTTCCAGGGAGCCTAGGTTGAGCCGCTGTGACAGCACTTCGGCAGGGAGCTTTTTATTCAGTCTTCGATTTGCCGTCAGGCCTCATTCACGAAACAGGATCAAGTTGGAGCAGTACACGGAGAAAAAAAAAATCAACAGAGGAAAATCTCACACAGCCAGATATGGCGCCGTGGGTCACTTTTTCCTTTCACTAATGCTGAGTCATGATGCAGTCTAGGCTAAGGCACAGAAAACTGTAAATTTCTGGTCCTAACTGCATTGTTGTCCCTCAGGATTCTTGGTGCCTTTGCTAAAGTAATGCTACAACAGTCAAGAAAATGCTAACATTAGTATTGCAGCTTACTTGACTTCTCTGAGAAGCAGCGAGAGTGGCACAAAAGAGCTGGGAGCCCTGCAGTTGATACCAAAACGGCCCAAGGCCTTACAATCTTCCTACTTCTCAGTTTTTCCTAGCCTCAGTTTCCTCGTCTACAAAGTATGGATAATGTGCTGCTTCTTATTTACAAGATTCTTGTGAGGATCAAATAGGTTTAATGCGTATGAAAACGTTTGTTACATTATCCAGGCATGATTCTTATTCCTTGTCATCAGAGTTTTTGTATTTGAATTTAGAAGTTGTATATATGTGATCGCTTCTGGATTATGTGTGTTTGGACTTCAGACATTACCAAAAGAGATTACTTTTTTAATATTGTTTGCCCAAAGGAAAGTGTTGAGGGCTATATAAGTTTAAAAGTGATTTTAACTTAGGCATTAGATATAAAATGCTCTCCCCATTTGCCTTCAATTCAGTAAAAACAGCATATTTGTGATTGGCTACGTCAACAGGCATCCTTCCCTCTTATGTATAATCTGGTATAGCATAGTGATTAAAAGCACAAGCTGTAGAGCCAGATGCACAAACACAACAAAATAGCACAAAGACAAAGACATTGCCACTGTTGCAACCTTTATGTATCTTACTACCTAAGGTTTTTAAATCCATATTACATCTTTACACCATCGGTTATGTATTAGTTTATTAGAGCTGGCAAAACAAAATGCTGCGGACTGGGTAGCTTAAACAACAGAATATTTTTTCACAGTTCTGGAGGCTAGAAGTCCAAGATCAAGGTGTGAGCAGGTTTGGTTTTTCCTGAGGACTTTGTCCTGAGTTTGCAGATGGCTGCCTTCTTTCTGTATCCTAGCAGGTCTTTCCTCTGTGCCCACACATCTCTCGTGTCTCTGTATATCCAAATTTCCTTTTATAAGAGGAGAAGAAGCCACAAGTGGTAGCTCACACCTGTAATCCCAGCACCTTGGGAGGCTGAGGCTGGTGGATAGTTTAAGTCCAGGAGTCAAGACCAGCCTGGGTAACATAGTGAAAACCCATCTCTACAAAAAAAAAAAAAAATTAGCCAGGCATGGTAGTAAGCACCTGTAGTCCCAGTTACTTGAGAGCTGAGGTAGGAGAATCACCTGATTCTGGGAAGTCAAGGTAGCAGTGAGCCATAATCATGCCACCACTACACTCCAGCCTTGGTGTTGGAGTGAGACCCTGTTTCAGGAAAAAAAAAAAAAAGAGAGAAGAAAAAGCAATTAGATTGCATGAGGGCACATCATAATGGCTTCATTTTAACTTAATCACCTCTTTAAAAGCCCTATCTCCAAAAAGTCACATCTGAGGTACTGGGATTTAGGGCCTCAACATATGAATTTTGGGAGAACACATTTCATCTCCTGACATAATGCTCTCTACTCCACAGATAATGCAAAATTAGCCAAGGCACCAGGATTGACTCTAGTGTCATACAAAAGAGTCAAAGGCAATTGTGAGTCTAGTAGTAAAATTCATTTGAATATCTCATGTGGTACTCACATCAATCATAAAAAAGACATCTGACTCTTATGGAGAAACTCAGACTTTCATGGAAAATCATAGATATTCAGCAATAATTTTTGGCTTAGTCCATAAAGAGTTTGGAAATTAGAATTTGGGGTTGTGTCAGAATATGAAAACAGAATTCACACTAGTTGTTTCAGCAGAGGAAATTTAATACAGAGAAAAAGTATAAAGATATTTACTACTACCTGCTTACCAGATGCAATTTTGCATGATATTCTAAATGAAGTAGACACATGATAGTTTGTGGCATGTCAAGATGATCAAGAATATGACAGGGCAGGAGTTGACATAGTTCTGAGACAGCAGTGTGAAGGTATGCTGTTGTCCCCATTAGGTGAAAGTAAAAGGCTTATTATGGTAATTCTTGAGAATTTTTTGAAGGGGAAAAAATTTTTAAGATCAGTAGCTAAATACTACATGCCAGATACTTGTATTGATTTGCTCAAGTTATCACATCTGGAACAACAGTTGCAATTGGCATTACCTTATTAAGTTTACAAATATCCATACACACTATCCAAGATGAATAAATCTGCACAGGCCAAATTAAATGGGAATGTTAGGAATCACACCTGTATCTTTTAAGTCTTTGGTGGTGGCATTAATCTTGACAATTCTTCCAAGGATGTGATAATTGCTTTTAGTTTACCATTAGGGTAGGACAAAAGGAGTTCCAAGGACTTCCACTTGGCCCTCCTACAGTATTAGCTCTTTCTGTACATCCCAGTGTGGAAATTAGACCATTTTTAAAGCATGTTGGCTGGGCACAGTGACTCACACCTGTAATCTCAGCACTTTGGGAGGCCAAGGTGGGCAGATCACTTGAGGTCAGGAGTTCAAGACAAGCCTGGCCAACATGATGAAACCCTATCTCTACTAAACATACAAAAAATTAGCCAGGCATGGTAATGTGCACCTGTAGTCCCAGTTACTTGGGAGGCTGAGGTAGGAGAATTGCTTGAACCCGGGAGGCGGAGGGTTGCAGTGAGCTGAGATCATGCCACTGCACTCCAGCCTGGGTGACAGAGTGAGACTCAGTCTCAAAAAAAAAAGAAAAAAAAAGCATGTCTACATATAGAATACATTAAAACTACAGAAATAACTATAGGGTAGATCCTGTAAGACAGACTTGAGCCCAAACTTAATTTACCACTTGATATGGTTTGGATTTGTGTCCCCACCCAAATCTCATGTTGAAGTATAATCCTCAATATTGGGGGAGGGGCTGGAGAGATGCAAATGGATTATACGGGTGGATTTCCCGTTGCTATTTTCATGATAGTGAATGAGTGCTCATGAGATCTGGTTGTTTGAAAGTGTAGCACTTCTTTCTTTGTTCTCTCTCTCTCTCTCTCTCTCTCTGTCCCTCTCCTGCTCCGCCATGGTAAGTCACGCTTGCTTCCCTTTTGCCTGCCACTATGATTTTAAGTTTCATGAGGGCTCCCAGCCACACTTCCCATGTAGCCTGCAGAACTGTGGATCAATTAAACCTCTTCTCTTCATAAATTACCCAGTTTCAGGTAGTTCTTTATAGCAGTGCGAGGATGGACTAATATGGAAAATTGGTAGAGAAGGGGGACATTTCTATAAAGATGCCTGAAAATGTAGAATTGACTTTGGAACTGGGTAATGGGCATAGGTTGGAACAGTTTGTAGGGCTCAAAAGACAGTAAGATGAGAGAAGGTTTGGAACTTCCTAGAGACTTGCTGAATGGTTTTGTCCAAAATGCTGATAGTGTTATGTGATATGGACAATGAAGTCCAGGCTGAGGAGGTCTCAGATGGAAATGAGCAACTTATTGGGAACTGAAGTAAAGGTCACTCTTTCTATGCTTTAGCAAAGAGGCTGGTGGCATTGTGCCCCTGCCCTAGAGATGGGTGGAACTCTTAGGAGAGATGACTTAGGGTATCTGGCGAAGAAATTTCTAAGCAGCAAAGCATTCAGAAAGTGACCTGGTTGCTTCTAACAGCTTAGGTTCATATGTGTTCACAAAGAGATGGTCTGAAATTAGAACTTATATTTAAAATGGAAGCAGAGCACGAAAGATTGGAAAATTTGCAAACTGATCATGTGGTACAAAAAAAAAAAACCCATTTTCTAGGAAGGAATTCAAGCCAGCTGCAGAAATTTGCATAAGTAAGGAGGAGCCCAATGTTAATAGCCAAGACAATGGGGAAAATGTCTCCAAGACATTTGAGAGACCTTTGCATCAGCCCCTCTTATCACAGGCCTAGGGGCCTAGAAGAAGAGAATGGTTTCATGGGCCAGGTCCAAAGCCCCACTGCTCTGTGAAGCCTTGGGACCTGGCACCTTGCATCGTGGCTGCTCTAGCTGCAGCCAAGGCTAAATGGGGCGAGGGTACAGCTCAGGCCATTATTTCAGAGAGTGCAAGCCCCAAGCCTTGTCAGCTTCTATATGGTGTTTGACCTGTGGGTGCGCAGAGGACAAGAGTTGAAGATTGAAAGCTTCCACCTAGATTTCAGAGCATGTATGAAAATGCCTGGCTGTCCAGGTAGAAGTCTGCTGCAGGGGTGGAGCCTTTATGGAGAATCTCTACTAGGGCAGTGCAGAGGGGAAATGTGGCATCAGAGTCCCCACACACAGTCCCCACTGGTGCACTGCCCAGTGGAGCTGTGAAAAGAAAGTCACTGTCCTTCATACCTCAGAATGGTAGATCCACCAACAGTCTGCACTGTGTGCCCAGAAAAGCCACAGTCACTCAACACCAGTCTGTGAAAGCAGCTGTGGGGCCATAACCTGCAGAGCCACAGGGGTGGAGCTACCCAAGGCCTTGAGAGTTCACCTCTTGCATCAGCATGCCTTGGATGTGATACATGGAGTCAAAGGAGATTATTTTGGGCCTTTAAGATTTAATGACTGCCCTGCTGGGTTTTGGACTTGCATGGGACCTGTAACTTCTTTGTTTTGGCCAATTTCTCCCATTTGGAAAGGGAGCATTTACCCAATGCCTGTACCCCCATTGTATCTTGGAAGTAACTAACTTGTTTTTTTATTTTACAGGCTCATAGGCAGAAGGGACTTCCTAGTCTCAGATGAGACTTTGGACTTAGACTTTTGAGTTAATGCTGGAATTAGTTAAACCTCTGGGGTACTATTAGGAAGGCATGATTGTGTTTTAATATGAGAAGGACATGAGATTTTGGAGAGGGCAGGGCAGAATGATATTGTTTATATTTGTGTCCCCACCCACATCTCATGTCCTATTGTAATTCCCAGTGTTGGGGGAGGAACCTGATGGGAGGTGATTGGATCATGGGGGCAGATTTCCCCCTTTCTATTCTCATGATAGTGAGTGAGTTCTCATGAGATCTGGTTGTTGAAAGTGTGTAGCATTTCCCTCTTCACCTTCTTGCTCTCTCCTGCTCCACCATGTTAAGATGTGCTTGTTTCCCCTTCACCTTTGCCATGATTGTAAGTTTCCTGAGGCCTCCCAGCTGTGCTTCCTGTACAGCCTGCTGGACTGTGAGTCAACTAAACTTCTTTTCTTCATAAATTACCCAGTCTCAAGTAGTTATTTATAGCAGTGTGAAAATGGACTAATACACCACCTGAGTACCATAAATGTTCTCTTTGACTACTGATCTCCAGTGGTGTTTTGAGTGCCTGAAGTAGCATTCATTCAGAACCATTATCTAGAATTCTTCAAGGATCTATAGAATCTTTAATTTCTCTCAATAAAAAAGTCAAGATTTCACTTGAATCATATTAGCAAGGTTAATCCACATTATTTGTTTATCTGGAGAGCTAGCATATGTGTACATATGTATGTATGTATACCTATTTTATTCCAAAACTGATTTAAAGTGTACACTTATCTAAGAAGTTGTAGTAGCCAAGGTGGTATACTGCTGAGATCTTACTTCAGGAGAAACTGCTTCAAGGAAGGTAATTGTCAGACAGCTTCCAGCTGTTACACCTTTGGATCTGCTGCAGTGTTTATGCCAAGGCCATGCTCACCCCAGGATACTACTAGCCAATAGCTGAACATATTGGGGTATGAAAGCCATGCCATCCTGCCTGATGTCTCTTACAGTCAGCAGTCTTTGTTCCAGGACTTCCTATCAGCCTAGCCAAGACTTTCTCAGAATCACACTGCAGGCCAAAGTTCCTTTTCCTGAGTCCTCCTGCTGTCCCTCCCAGCTTTCACACTCCCCTTTCACAGGTGTCAGATCCACATTGTGGTCAAAGAGCTCACTTCTCCTCTTTCTGATACCTCGCTTGTTTATCCTCCATAGGTGTTTCTCCTAATACATCTCTTGCACATCTGGTTCAACCTTGGCATCTTTATCTTTGAGGACCTAAACAGACACAGAAATCAAGTAATAATGTACAAAAGCCTGAAGTTCACTGACTATTAGATTGTTGATAAATATAAGATTGCTGGGCCTTGGGGAAGCATAATTTCACTTTTTCCTAATTGTTGAAAATACTTTTTTAAAAATTAAATAGACCGTGCATAAAGGGCCTAAGATTTAGGTTTTTCCCTAGAAAAACATCTGTGCCCTAATGGGAAAGTATCACTTTTAAATATAAAATTTTAAAGTGAATCCAGGGAAGATATTAAATTCCCAGGATTGAGGGCAATAACTAAAAACCTGAACAGCATTTACATGTTTGTTGGTCTCTGCTTTCTTTATCTTGCCCTCTTTGCTTCCTGCTTTATGTTATAAAGTGTTAATGTGTCAAAAATGAAAAATGTAGGGTTGGTGTGAAGTTCTTAACAGGCTTCTTGAAAAATAGTTTTTTCTTCTCTCAAGAATCAGCTAAAATTGAATTTGGCATTGTTTTCCCTTTGTTGCCTAGGCATTTGAGTCACTCTTGTCTGACCTAAGTGAAGCCATGGTGGACAGTTCTGTAGAGGACATTATCACAGCCTAATGAGATAAACTGAAAGCAAAATTGTTTTTCTCTCTCCCACAAAATCTGCTCCTCCATTTTCTTCCTCTTTTATATTCTTTTCTAACTTGCCTTGTGAATTTTCAAGACATAATATGATTTTATTGTTATTACTGAGATAGAGAGGTTGGTTACAGAAACTGTTGTATGAGCCAAATGTCTTCTGCCTTGTAGAGAGACTTTCTCAGGAACTAAGAGCAGTGTCTGTAAGCCTCGGGTAACAAGTCACTGCCAACTCTGTAATACTTTTTTTTTTTGAGACGGAGTCTTGCTCTGTCACCCAGGCTGGAGTACAGTGGCCGGATCTCAGCTCACTGCAAGCTCCGCCTCCCGGGTTCACGCCATTCTCCTGCCTCAGCCTCCCGAGTAGCTGGGACTACAGACGCCCGCCACCGAGCCCGGCTAGTTTTTTGTATTTTTTAGTAGAGACGGGGTTTCACCATGTTAGCCAGGATGGTCTCAATCTCCTGACCTCGTGATCCACCCGTCTCGGCCTCCCAAAGTGCTGGGATTACAGGCTTGAGCCACCGTGCCCGGCCTCTGTAATACTTTTTAACCTAATGCAGAAGTAGGGGCCCTGCTGTTTTCTGGATTCTTTGGCCTTTCATTCAATGTAATGCATTTAATCATGGGAGAATTTAAAACATTTACCTTATAATGGTAATAATAAGTTTAAGCCCAATAATAATGGTAATAATAAGTTTAAGTTTAATTAATCTATTGATTAATTAAGTTTAATCAATAGAAACCTGGCAAAAAGTACTCAGACTACACAAAACTACCAAGAACAATGACAAAAACCAAATCCTAAGGGCCATAAAGGAATCCTTTTTTTGTATGTGTTTAATTTTACATTTTAGCAAAATTAAAAAATAAGGAAGGAATAAGTTTAGGTTTGGGCTGAAGATGCAATGAAAATATAGGCTTATGAGATAGTAAAATACTAATAAAATAGTATTTTGCTTCTCTGCTGGGGGAGTAAGTGAAGGAAACTAATATTTCTTGCATTTATGGTATGTGCTAACCCTTGTGCTGGATGCTTTATATATATATTATCGTGGCCCTCCCCAGAACCCAGAACCAGAAAAGTATGTTATCTTTCTTTTTTTTGACAGGGTCTCACTCTGTCACCAGGTCAGAGTGCAGTGACTCAGTCACGGCTCACTGCAACCTCAACCCTCTGGGCTCAAGTGATCCTCCCACCTCAGCCTCCTGAGTAGCTGGGACTTCAGGTACATGTCATCACACCCAGCTAATTTTTTTTTTTTTTAATTTTTGGTAGAGATGAGGTTTCGCCATGTTGCCAAGGCGACTCTTGAACTCCTAGGCTCAAGCAATCTGCCTGTCTCTGCCTCCTAAAGTGTTGAGATTACAGGCATGAGCCACCGTAGCCAGCTCCCATGTCATTTTATCAGTGAGTAAACTGAGGCTTAGATAAGTTAAATAAGTTGCCTGAAATCACATGATGTGTTCGTGGTCCCTCTGGGATTCAAACCAAGTTCTGTCTGACTTTAAGTTGTAGATAAAGAATGATTTTGGAACGTGAAGGATAAGCAAATACTGGTGAGACGGACTAACTCACACATGAGACAGCTAAATAATGAGGTACATACAGTCTAGGGCAAGCAAAGACCCAGGCTGGTGGTAATCACTCCCTATGTACTTTCCCAATCCTAACCAGAGTCTGAGAGCCCCTTATAAATGAAGTCACTGAAACTGCAATTGGTGATCTTTCAGGAACTAAGAGAGGAAAAGGAGGCAGCATGGAAAGACTCAAGATGAAGATAAGTAGTCCCAACTTTCATAAACCTGGGTATAACTTCAATAATTTCTGTTGCCTTTGAGACAGGTTGAGCCCTCAGTTGCCTGGGCTTGAGGAAAGTTAGTACCAGAACTCAGAGAAAGGCCTTGGTTATAAGGCTGATTCCAAGGAGTGCATAACACTTTCTAATATCTGATACTGGAAATGGGAATGAAGAGTTCAGTCTTGATTTAAACTAGCTTCATTATTCTAGGAGGTGGGACATAAGGAAATATAGACAGCAGATGACATTTGAATTAATGTAAGAGGCATAGAATGGCAAGCAGCCTGTTGGGAGCCAGACCAGTTAAGAGCTAAAAGACAAGATTCAGCCCACTGGGAAAGTGTGCTGTCAACTACAAGTCAGAGTAATAGGACTTCATCAAAAGGTCTGGAACTAATTTTTGCCTATCCTCTTGACCAAGATTTGACAAGAGTGAGGGAGGGGGTAGCATTCTACATGTAGGGGACATTCCTACGTATTGCTAGTGGAAATGTAAATTAATACAGTACGTACAGAGAGAGTATCTTGGCATTATCTGTTGGAATTACAAAATCACATTTTCTTTAACCCAACAAGACCACTTTTACGTTTTGAACTTGTAGAAATACTCAATGTACACAGTCATGTATATACAAAGACATTACTGCAGCATTCTTGAAAAGGGCAAACAAATTATAGACATTCCTTGTCTCTTGACTAGGATTTTTGTATAGGTTTTATAATTCCCTCGTAGGGCTTTCAGTAGTCACCACTTAGCTATTAATTTTATAATTAATGAGTTCATTTGTAAATTACTAGGTTAATTCACAATTATTATGGTAATTAAAGCCAAAAAATTGTATTACATATAAATATATATACACATATCTAAACATTTACACATTACTGTAAGCAAGATTATATTGTTAAAGCTATTTTCAGTTTAATGTGGTACAGTATTTTGTTTGTTATAGTGATTCAGTAAAGGCATATAGCCATATCAAAAGCATTTGATGGCCTGGCGCAGTAGCTCACGCCATCAAAAAAAGCATTTAATAAGCATTTCAATTTTTAAAATTAAGGAAAGTTTGGTTTTGACTATAGGTCTTAGTCAACTCTTTCCGTAAGTGATATGGCCAACTTCTGTTGAGTAATGTGGATGCTAGGAGATGGGGAGCCAGTGAGGGCTACAGGTTAAGGGGTGTGTAGTAAGCTGTTAGGAGCAAGACCACCTAAGGAATTATAAAACCTATACAAAAATCCTAGTCAAGAGACAAGGAATGTCTATAATTTGCCCTTTTCAAGAATGCTGCAGTAATCATCAAAGTGCTGTAATCCCAGCACTTTGGGAGGCCAAGGCAGGTGGATCACCTGAGGTCAGGAGTTTGATACCAGCCTAGCCAACACTGTGAAACCCCATTTCTACTGAAAATACAAAAAAAAAAAAAAAAAATTAGCCGGGAGTGGTGGCAGGCACCTGTAGCCCCAGCTACTTGGGAGGCTGAGGCAGGAGAATGGCATGAACTTGGGAGGTGGAGCTTGCAGTGAGCTGAGATGGCGCCACTGTACTCCAGCTTGGGTGACAGAGTGAGGCTTCGTATCCAAAAAAAAAAAAAAAAAAAACAAATTAGCCGGACATGGTGGTACACACTTGTAAACCCAGTTACTCGGGAGGCTGAGGCAGGAGAATTACTTGAACCTGGGAGGCGGAATTGCAGTGAGCCAAGATCACACCACTGCACTCCAGCCTAGGCCACAGAGCGAGACTCCATCTCAAAAAAAAAGAAAAGAAAAGCATTTAATAAGCATTTCAATTTTTAAAATTAAGGAAAGTTTGGTTTTGACTATAGGTCTTAGTCAACTCTTTCCGTAAGTGATATGGCCAACTTCTGTTGAGTAATGTGGATGTTAGGAGATGGGGAGCCAGTGAGGGCTACAGGTTAAGGGGTGTGTAGTAAGCTGTTAGGAGCAAGACCACCTAAGTCCCCCCACTTAAATTTCCAGTTGTTTCATTTCCCTTTTTTTCTTTTTGTTCCCAATTTCTTTTTTTTTTTTTTTTTTTTTTTTGAGACAGAGTCTCACTCTGTTGCCCAGGCTGGAGTGCAGTGGCTCCATCTCGGCTCACTGCAACCTCTGCCTCCCGGGTTCAAGCGGTTCTCCTGCCTAAGCCTCCTGAGTAGCTGGGACTCCAGGCGCATGTTGCCACGCCCAGCTAATTTTTTGTATTTTGGTAGAGACCGGGTTTCACCAGGTTGCCCAGGCTGGTCGCGAACTCCTGAGCTCAGGCAATCCACCCGCCTCAGCCTCCCAAAGTGCTGGGATTACAGGCGTGAGCCACTGGGCCCAGCCCCCAATGTGTTAATGTAGTACTCTAGATCGATGAGAGGATTGGGGTCAGGAAAAAAATCTGGTAAATCAAAGAATAGATCTGGGTTTGATTTGAAGAGACAAGATAATGGACAGTTGAAGATAGTTGAAGAGATAGAGCTTTATAGGAAGGAAGATTGAGATTTGAGATGAAATATGTCAAGAATGGGTCAGTTAAGTTCTATCTGGTAGATCAGATCTCCTTCTTTAAAGCTTCACTCTTCATTGACATATAGACAGATTTAAAAAAACAATTTAAACAAAAATTATAGCTAACTCATTAATAAGTACTTAATCTGTGCCCAAACTTAATGCTTTATATGCATTAACTCACTTATTTCTTACACCTCTATAAGTAGGTCCTATTATAATCCCCATTTAACATAAAGTTGAGGAATGAGGCCTGTACACTAAGTGATTTGACCCCAGATGCACAGCTATTCACTATACTGTGTCTCTTGTCTACCTCATAGGGTTTCTGTGAGAATCAAGTGAGTTTTGTGTGTGAAAGTACTTTGAAAACCACAAAGCATTTGATACTTGAAAACCAGTTCTCAAGAGATAGAAAATGTTATTCACTCTACTCTGTGGAACAATTCTTTAAAAACAGGACTTGGAAAGCAAGCTACTGTCAAAACTAAAATAAAATTAACCTCAAATTAGAGGAGCACTTTTAGGTGACAAAATAAGTACTAAGAAAATACAACAATAAAAAGAAAAAAATGACATACAATCAAGATACAAAACTAATTGTAATTTTTAAAATGCCTTTTTTGATGGGGTGAGAATTTTTCACAGAGCTGAAAGCTGTGATTGCGTTGCCACATTTTACAGAACAGTCTCTGGAACAGGATTGACCTGGCTATCAAAGGATAATTACATGGCCTAATAGATTGTCCCTACCTTCAACTGCTAATGAAGCCCTTGGAAAATGTATCCCCACTTAACGAATGAGGCTTAAAATGCCAAGAAGCCTTTTGCCAAGGGTGTGTTCTGTAGGCTCAGGCTGAATTCATTATTTTGTTCGAGTATTGCCACGAAGCCAACCATGGGCAATTTAGCATGCCACATTTCAAGCTGAATTTAATTCATCTCTGTGTGCCATGAATGAGACAAATACCCTATGATCAGGTGACAGCTGTCAGTAATGCCATAAACAGAAATTCATGTTAGTGGTGAATTCCTCTTAATCATACCCCCATTAAAAGCTGGTCCAAAAATTAGGGGCTGTGTGTGTGTGAGAGAGAGAGAGATTGTGAAGAAAGGCATGCATAAAATCGTCTGATTACTTTATGATACTCAACTTCACTTTTGTTATAAAACCTCACTTATTTTCATACCAAAAAAGAACAGGTAAATTTCTTGATGAAAGGAAGTACCTCTGAGTTACCCTTTATCTGGAAATATATGTCTTTTTATGGAATTGCTTAGCTCTTAAAATAGCTGATGCTTATAAGGACTAGTTTGTTAGTTCTTTCTTTTTTTTTTTTTTTTTTTTTTTTTTGAGCTAGAGTCTCACTGTCTCGCCCAGGCTGGAGTGCAGTGGTGTGATCTCAGCTCACTACAACCTTCGCCTCCCGACTTCAAGCGATTCTCCTGCCTCAGCCTCCTGAGTAGCTGGGACTACAGGTGCATGCCACCACGCCCGCCTAATTTTTTTATTTTTAGTAGAGACAGGGTTTCACCATGTTAGCCAAGATAGTCTCCATCTCCTGACCTTGTGATCCACCCGCCTTGGCTTCCCAAAGTGCTGGGATTACAGTCATGAGCCACCACGCCCGGCCAGTTTGTTCTTTCTTTAAGGCCACATGCTTTCCCTAATGTAGCAAATCTAAAAGCAGGGACGTTTGCAATGTTACTCAAAGTGGGAGGGAATTTAGCCTTACCATTCAGGGAGTCTGACATCCCAGTCAGAAAGTGACATGTGAATGTATTAAGAATGGGCCCAACATCTAAGAATAAGAAAAATGTGTTTCCCTAAACACCATTTTTTGAACTCTTACTGTTCCTAGGCTCCGAACGTCTGAAGAAACATCTGAGAGGCACCAAGGATGCAGCGAGAATCTTTTTACTCATTAGATGTAAGAGCAGCTCTCAGTTATTTTGGGCATCGGGCATCGGAGTTACCTAGGAAGAGTTGGGGGTTGTATTTTGCAGGCTCTGGAGTCAGACTACCTGGTTTTACATCCTGTCTCTGCTGTTTGTTAGTGGTATGATCAAGGGTGTTATTTAGCCTCAGTAAGTCTAGTGCTTCTGTTTGTGAAAATGAAAGGGGGAATGGATACAAATAGACCTATCTTATTAAGTAAAGATGGACTGATATAATGCTTGATACAGTTTCAGGCATATGGTGAGCATGCAATAAATAAACATTAGCTCATTTATTATTAGTAGTATTATTGTGTTTCTTCTCCTACCCAGAGTGAAACAGTAATTGATCAGAATGTGTCATATAACCTCATGTGGATTAGGGCAAAACAAACAAAAACTAAAAACAGATTGAGAAACACAGTTTTGTGCAATAATTTAAATCTCTTAAATAAAAAATGTAGAGAAGTTGCTATTAGTAAAATGTACTGACTTTTCATTCTTTATTAATTCAATGATATTTGTTATCAAATATTATAACAAATGCTGTTTGAGCCCAAGTACAAATCTGATTTGTGACTGGCCTTCAAGAACCACAGTCTTGTCATGGAGAGGAGAGGATGTTGTGATTGGGAAGCAGTGGCGGGGCACTGGAAGGGGTGGGTCTTCTGGAGAACTGACAAAATTCCATTTCTTGACCTGGGTGGCAGTTCAATCATAATAAAGTTTTGCATCTATATTATATGCACTTTTTGGTGTATGTGTTATAGTCACAATAAAAATATCTTTAATTGTGGTATGTGAGTGATTTGTATCTCAATTTTAAAAAACTATATGGGATATTCCTGAATAAACCTTGGGGAATGTTTCTTTTTTCTTTTTTTTTTTTTTTTTTTTTGTGATGGAGTCTAACTCTGTCGCCCAGGCTGGAGCACAGTGGTGCGATATCAGCTCGCTGCAACCTCCGCCTCCTGGGTTCAAGCGATTATTCTGCTTCAGCTTCCCAAGTAGCTGGAATTACAGACACGCACCACCACGCCCAGCTAATTTTTGTATTTTTAGTAGAGACAGGGTTTCACCATATTGGCCAGTCTGGTCTCAGACTCCTGTGATCCGCCCATCTTGGCTTCCCAAAATGTTGGGATTACAGGTATGAGCCACCGCACCTGGCCAGCAATGTTTCTTAGACAAAACACCAAAAGCACAAGCAACCAGCATATGTTAATTAGCTTGATTTAGCCATTCCGCAATGTATACATATTGAAAGCAACAAGTTGTACAATATATACGATTTTTATCAGTAAAAAAATTAAAAAAAGCACAAGCAATCAAAGGAAAAAAATAGACAAATTGGACTTTATTAAAATTAAAGACTTGTGCTTCAAAGGATACTATTGAGAAAGTAAAAATATAACCTACGGAATGGAATATTTGCAAATTATCTATCTGATAAGAGTCTGGTATCTAGACTATATGAAGAATTATTATGACTCAACAATGAAAAGACAAGGCTGGGTGTGGTGGCTCATGCCTTTAATCCCAGGGCTTTGGGAGACTGAGGTGGAAGGATTGCTTGAGGCCAGGAATTTGAGACCAGCCTGGGCAACATAGTGAGACCTCATCTCTATGAAAAATTTTAAAAATTAGCTGGACATGGTGGCATGTACCTGTAGTCCTAGCTACTCTGGAAGCTGAGGTGAGAGGATTGCTTAAGCCCAGCAGTTTAAGGTTGCAGTGAGCTGTGATTATGCCACTGCACTCCAGCCTGGGCAACAGAGCAAGACTGCCTCAAAAAAAAAGAAAAAAAGAAAAAAAAAGACAACCGCATTTTAAAGTGGACAAGAGGTTTGAATAAACATTTTTCCAAAAAAGATATATAAATGGTCAATAAGCACATGAAAAGATGCTCAGTATCATTAATCAACAGGGAAATGCAAATCAAAAATACAATAAAGTATCACTTTATACCCTCTAGGATGGCTGTACTCAAAGGACAGACAATAAAAAGTGTTGGCCAGGATGTGAAGAAATTAGAACCCTCATACATTGCAGGTGTGAGTGTAAAATGTTATAGCCACTTTGGAAAACGATTGGCTATTTCCTCAAAAAGTTAAACATAGAATTACCATATGTCCTAGCCATTCCATTTCTATCCAGGAAAAAATAAAAACATAAGTCCACACAAAAACTTGTACATTAATGTTTATAGCAATAACAAAAAAGTAGAAAAAAAATTTTCATCAACTGATGGAAAAATAAAATATGGTGTACTCATTGATGAAATATTATTCAGTCATATAAAAGAATGAAGTACTGATTCATGCTACAGCACAGAGGAACATTAAAAACATCATGCTATGTGAAAGAAGCCATAAAAGGCCACACATTGTATAATTCCATGTATAAGAAATGTTCAGAATAGGCAAATCCGTGAACACAGAGAGTGTATTCGTGGTTGTCAGGGACTATGGGGGAGGAGGGACGGGAGAGTGACTACTAGAGGGTACAGGACTTAATTTTAGTGTGATTAAAAAATGTTATGAAATTAGATAGTGGTAATGGTTGTAAGACTGAATATGTTAAAAAATACTGACTTGTATACTCTAAAAAGCTGAATAGTCTGGTGGTGAACTATTATCTCAAATAAATAAAATACAAAGTATGGGATAGTTCCATGTTTTGTAATGATTATATTTGATTCAATTATAGATTGTACAAAGAGAGTAATAGGAAATAAATTTTAAAATATAAATTGAAATCACATTATAAAGGGCTTTATTAGTGGGAAGCTGTCAGTAGAGAACCATTAAAGATTTCTGAGGCTAGGCATGGTGGCTCACACCTGTAATCCCAGCACTTTAGGAGGTTGAGGCAGGTGGATCAACTGAGGTTGGGAGTTTGAGACTAGTCTGGTCAACATGGTGAAAGACCGTCTCCACTAAAAATACAAAAAACAACAACAAGAAAAGCTGGACATGGTGGTACATGCCTGTAATCCAAGCTACTTGAGAGGCTGAGGCAGGAGAATTGCTTGAACCTGGGAGGCGGAGGTTGCAGTGAGCTGAGATCATGCCACTGCACTCCTGCCTGGGTGACAGAGTGAGACTCTGGCCCAAAAAAAAGGCTTTTGAGAAAGTGAGGAATGTGATTAGAGTGTGGTTCAAGAAATTTAGCATCATTTTGATTTATCTCTGCACATCTCTCCATCTTTCCTAGCCTTTATACTGGAGAGGACAGTGATTATGTACTTTGTAGCTTAGTTTTGTCTTAGGGAATACATATGATTTTAGAATTTTTTCCCCAAAGAACTGGATCATATTAGCCTGGTAAATTGAATTATATGTCCTTTTATAATAATACAAAGTATATGAATATATACAAGCATTACCTTGTTTCATAGGAAAGAGGTGATAGATAAAATGAGAAAAAGTGAGATTTTGGTTGTGTTTACTAATACACATTCCTGATTTGGAGAATTGGGAAGGGAAAACAAAACTGTATCAGTTTAAGTCTCAACGGGATGCTATATTAGAAGAATACACTAAGGGTTGTCAAGGACTGTGAACAATCTGAGAATTGACCTTAACAGCAAGCTAAGAAATTAACCTGCCATAGTTTCATGAATGCTGGTAGAAGACACAAGACTTTTGGGTCAGAGATAAAGGCCTTTTGCATTTTATCACAGTTGATTTCTGCTTTAGTTATTGGAAGAGTTAGCTAGTTACATAATTTTTAGAAATGTAATCAAATTAGTACTTGAAAGCTCCAATAAATGTATTGTAAAATAAAATATTCAATGCAGAAGTTGCGTAAAACCTGTTTCTCACGTTGCTTTTTGAATACATGCTTAAGGGACATTTGAGAGCCTATAGCAAATGTTGGCTCTTTGGATTGAAAACTACAAGCTAAAAAAGAATATTAAGGAAATCCAAAGCAAATCACTTGATTTATACCAAGCACTCAATTTTCTCAACACAGTTCTTCAGAAGACAGTTTCAGTAAATTGTGTTAACTGCAGATTCATTGTTTACAATAGCTTTCGTTAATGTAACATTCCACAGTAGGTAAAAAATTTTACAATGAGTGAGAAAACACTCTGTAATTAATTATCCTGGTGTTCTCTACAATATTGCAAGAGATCTGTGTGGATCACAAAACAATACTGTTTTTTAAAAAAATTCTATTCTAGAAATCACATGGAACAATCCTACCTGTAACTGCAATTGTATTTTATTTTATTTAAATCTGATGAACTGCATGAGCATACAACACAATATGAGGGCAATTGTGCCAGCAGAATATGTCTACGATCAGACAATATGCTGAGAACTAGCAGGTAAGAGAAAATGAGACTTGGGGGACTATGGGGAATGAATCTGGAGGCAGCAGCAACTTTTTAGAATAATTTGAAAATCCTTTGTTTTGAAGGATTTGGTTGCCTAATTAGGTTAGAGAAGCTTGTGTGCTTTGTACACAAGGAGAGATGATCTCTGTGCTTTTCCTGGACTCTCAAAGCATTTGTGTTAATTATATGACCTCCACTAAGCACTCAAGGTCTGATCTATGATATGTTTTCTTTACTCTTCCAAATGCTGATCCATTCATTATTAAGAGACTTGGCTTCAGAGCATCAGATTACTGCATTTCTTGTAAATCAGCTTAGTGGCAACAAAATCCAGTTCATCTCTAGACATTGGGTTTTCTTAGATGAGCTCTTCTATTTTTCTGTCCCTTGGTTAAAGAAGAGCTGCAAATAGGTCTGTGGAGCTATGTGGTTATCAGTTTTACTTACTGTCAAAAGATCTGACTGTATAACCTTTGTTCTTAGATATTTGCTGTGTGTAATTTATTTCATTTTTTGTCTACTGAAACATTTTCCTTTTTCTTAAGCAGAAATAGCAAATGACTAAGAATTAGAATATGCAGTCTCTCCTTTCCTCTCTTAATCCCTCATATAACCTGTTGCATTAAGATAATGCTTTTGGGAGTGTGCTATGGGTTTCAACAATGTGTGTGACTGCTAATGAGCTGGGATAGGCTCGGCTATGATTTCTCTAAGGCTGGAGTTCCTATGAGTGTGGAGAAATACATATTAAAGGATATAAGAGAATGTTCATGAACTATATCTTAACTAGTTCTTATGGCTGAAATAAGACAGAGAGACTGGGAACGACATTTCCTAACCAAAATAGGATTTGGTTCAACTTTGTATGTGGTAAGAGCAAGGACAGACCCCCTTAGGAAACTCATACCATTGCCCCTTGCCTCAAGACTGCACATAACATAATCCTCTTTCTGTTTTTGCCTGAATTGCCCAGATGCTCAAAGCCATTCATAATGTTCACAGTGACTATATTAATTTTTAAATTTTGGAATTATTGTCATGATTTTTAATCATATATATTGTTTGTATAGGTGATATATGTGTGTGCATATATATAGAAAATATATACATTTACCTATATTGCTTTTGGAAACAAGTGAGATATAAAGAACATGGTAAAGAACAGATGATGTGATTTTGTGGCTGGCAAGATGGCTGAATAGGAACAGCTCCGGTCTGCAAGTCCCAGTAAGATCAATGCAGAAGGCAGGTGATTTCTGCATTTCCAACTGAGGTACCCAGCTCATCTCATTGGGACTGGTTAGACAGTGGGTGCAGCCCATGGAGGGTGAGCAGAAGCAGGGTGGGGCATCACCTCACCTGAGAAGCGCAAGGGGATGGGGAACTCCCTCCCCTAGCCAAGGGAAGTCATGAGGGACTGTGCTGTGAGGAATAGTGCATTCTGTCCCAGACACTACGCTTTTCCCACGGTCTTTGCAATCCACAGACCAAGAGACTCTCTTGGGTGCCTATGTAACCAGGGCCCTGGGTTTGAAGCACAAAACTGGGTGGTTGTTTGGGAAGACACTGAGCTAGCTGCAGGAGTTTATTTTTCATACCCCAGTGGCGCCTGGAACACCAGTGAAACAGAACCATTAACTCACCTGAAAAGGGGGCTAAAGCCAGGGAGCCAAGTAGTCTAGTTCAGCGGATCCCACCCCCATGGACCCCAGCAAGCTAAGATCCACTTGCTTGAAATTCTCACTGTGAGCACAGCAGTCTGAGCTCGATCTGGGACACTCAAATTTGTTGGCAGGGAGGGGCATCCACCATTACTGAGGCTTAAGTAGGCAGTTTTCCTCTCACAGTGTAAACAAAGCCACTGGGAAGTTTGAACTGGGCAGAGCCCACTGCAGTTTCACAAAGCCACTGTAGCCAGACTGCCTCTCTAGATTCTGCCTCTTTGGGCAGGACATTTCTTTTTTTTTTTTTTTTTTTTTTGAGACGGAGTCTCGCTCTGTCGCCAGGGCTAGAGTGCAGTGGCCGGATCTCAGCTCATTGCAAGCTCCACCTCCTGGGTTCACGCCATTCTCCTGCCTCAGCCTCCCGAGTAGCTGGGACTACAGGTGCCTGTCACCTCGCCCGGCTAGTTTTTCTTTTGTATTTTTTAGTAGAGACAGGGTTTCACCGTGTTAGCCAGGATAGTCTCGACCTCCTGGGCAGGACATTTCTGAAGGAAAGGCAGAAGCCCCAGGCAGGGGCTTATAAATAAAACTCCCATCTCCCTAGGACAGAGCACCTGGGGGAAGGGGCAGCTATGGGTGCAGCTTCAGCAAGCTTAAACATTCCTGCTTGACAGCTCTGAAGAGCGCAGCGGATCTCCCAGCACGGCACTCGAGCCCTGCTAAGGGACAGACTGCCTCCTCAAGTGGGTTCCTGACCCCCTTGCCTCCTGACTGGGAGATGCCTCCCAGTAGGGAATGACAGACACCTCATACAGGGGAGCTCCAGCTGGCATCTGACAGGTGCCCCTCTGGGATGAAGGTTCCAGAGGAAGGAACAGGCAGCAATCTTTGCTGTTCTGCAGCCTCTGCTGGTGATACCCAGGCAAACAGGGTTCTGGAGTGGACCTGCAGCAAACTCTAGCAGACCTGCAGCAGAGGGGCCTATTAGAAGGAAAACTAACAAACAGAAAGGAATAACATCAACATCAACAAAAAGGACGTCCACTCAGAAACCCCATCTGAAGGTCACCAGCATCAAAGACCAAAGGTAGATAAATCCATGAAGATGAAAGAAAAAAAAAAAAAAAAAACAGCTCAAAAAGGCTGAAAATTCCAGAAACCAGAATGCCTCTTCTTCTCCAAAGGATCACAACTCCTTGCCAGCAAGGGAACAAAACTGGATGGAGAATGAGTTTGACAAATTGACAGAAGTAGGGTACAGAAGGTAGGTAATAAAATCCTCTGAGCTAAAGGAGCATATCCTAACCCAATGCAAGGGGGCTAAGAACCTTGAAAAAAGGTTACAGGAATTGCTAACTAGAACACCCAGTTTAGAGAAGAACATAAATGACCTGATGGAGCTGGAAAAGCACAGCACAAGAATGTTGTGAAACATATACACAAGTATCAATAGCTGAATCAATCGAGAAGAAGAAAGGATATCAGAGATTGAAGATTAGCTTAATGAAATAAAACATGAAGACAAGATTAGAGAAAAAAGAATGAAAAGGAATGAAGAAAGTCTCCAAAAAATATGGGACTATGTGAAAAGACCAAACCTACATTTGATTGGTGTACCCGAAAGTGATGGGGAGAATGGAGCCCAGTTGGAAAACACTCTTCAGGATATTATCCAGGAGAACATCCCCAACCTAGCAAGACAGGCCAACATTCAAATTCAGGAAATACAGAGAATACCACAAAGATACTCCTCAAGAAGAGCAACCCCAAGACACATAGTTGTCAGATTCACCAAGGTTGAAATGAAGGAAAATATGTTAAGGGCAGCCAGAGAGAAAGGTTGGGTTACCCACAAAGGAGAGCCCATCAGGCTGACAGTGGATCTCTCTGCAGAAACCCTACAAGCCAGAAGAGAGTAGGGGCCAATATTCAACATTCTTAAAGAAAAGAATTGTCAACCCAGAATTTCATATCCAGCCAAACTAAGCTTCATAAGCTAAGGAGAAATAAAATTCTTTACAGACAAGCAACTGCTGAGAGATTTTGTCATCACCAGGCCTGCCTTACAGAGCTTCCGTAGGAAGCACTAAATATGGAAAGGAAAACCCAGTACCAGCCACTGCAAAAACATAGCAAATTGTAAAAACCATCAACACTATGAAGAAACTGCGTCAACTAACGGGCAAAATAACCAGATAGCATCACAGCCTCATACTGATAGGATCAAATTCACACATAACAATATTAACCTTAAATGTAAACGGGCTAAATGCCCCAATTAAAAGACACAGACTGGCAAATTGGATAGTCAAGACCCATTGGTGTGCTGTATTCAGGAGACCTATTTCATGTGCAAAGACACACATAGGCTCAAAATAAAGGGATGGAGGAAGATTTACCAAGCAAATGGAAAGCAAATAAAGAAAAGCAGGGGTTGCAATCCTAGTCTCTGATAAAACAGACTTTAAACCAACAAAGATCAAAAAAGACAAAGAAGGGCATTACATAATGGTAAAGGGATCAATGCAACAAGAAGAGCTAAGTATCCTAAATACATATGCACCCAATACAGGAGCACCCAGATTCATAAAGCAAGTTCTTAGAGAGCTACAAAGAGACTCAGACTCCCACACAATAATAGTGGGAGACTTTAACACCCCACTGTCAATGTTAGACAGGGCAATGAAACAGAAAATTAACAAGGATATTCAGGACTTGAACTCAGCTCTGGACCAAGCCGACGTAATAGACATCTACGGAACTCTCCATCCCAAATCAACAGAATATACATTCTTCTTTCACCACATCATACTTACTCTAAAATTAACTACATAATTGGAAGCAAAACACTCCTCAGCAAATGCAAAAGAATGGAAATCATAACAAACAATCTCTCAGACCACAGTACAATCAAACTAGAGCTCAGGATTAAGAAACTCACTCAAAACTGCACAGCTACATGAAAAAAACTGAACAACCTGGTCCTGAATGACTGCTGGGTAAATAACAAAATTAAGGTAGAAATAACAAAGTTCTTTGAAACCAATGAGAACAAAGATACAATGTATCAGAATCTCTGGGACACAGCTAAAGCCATGTTTAGAGGGAAATTTATAGTGCTAAATGCCCACAGGAGAAAGCAGGAAAGATCTGAAATCGACACCCTAACATTAGAATTAAAAGAACTAGAGAAATAAGAGCAAACAAATTCAAAAGCTAGAAGACAAGAAATAACTGAAATAACTAACATCAGAGCAGAAGTGAAGGAGATAGAGACATGAAAAACCCTTCAAAAAATCAATTAATCCAGAAGCTAGTTTTTTGAAAAGATTAACAAAATAGACTACTAGCCAGACTAATGAAGAAAAGAGAGAAGAATCAAATAGACACAATAAAAAATGATAAAGGGGATATCACCAGTGATCCCACAGAAATACAAACTACCATCAGAGAATACTATAAACACCTCTACACAAATAAACAAGAAAATCTAAAAGAAATGGATAAATTCCTGGACACATACACCCTCCCAAGACTAAACCAGGAAGAAGTTGAATCCCTTAATAGACCAGTAACAAGTTCTGAAATTGAGGCAATAATTAATAGCCTACCAACCAAAAAAAAAGCCCCGGACCAGATTCACAGCCAAATTCTACCAGAGGTACAAAGAGGAGCTGGTACCATTCCTTCTGAAACTATTCCAGACAATAGAAAAAAAGGGACTTCTCCTTAATTCATGTTAAACTCATTTTACTCTTCCCAGCATCATCCTGATACCAAAGCCTGGCAGAGACACAACAAAAAAAGAAAATTTCAGGCCAGTATCCCTGATGAACATCGATGTGAAATCCTTAATAAAAGACTGATAAACCCTGAATCCAGTGGCACATCAAAAAGCTTATCCACCACGATAAAGTCAGCTTCATCCCTGGTATGCAAGCCTGGTTTAACATGCACAAATCAATAAACGTAGTCCATCGCATAAACAGAACCAGTGACAAAAACCACATGATTATCTCAATAGATACAGAAAAGGCCTTCAATAAAATTCAACACCCTTCATGATAAAAACTCTCCATAAACTATGTATTGATGGAACATATCTAAAATATTAAGAGAGATTTATGACAGACCCACAGCCAATATCATACCGAATGGGCAAAAGCTGGAAGCATTCCCTTTGAAAACCGGCAGAAGACAAGGACACCCTCTCTCACCACTCTTATTCAACATAGTATTGGAAGCTCTGGCCAGGGCAATCAGGCAAGAGAAATAAATAAAGGGTATTCAAATAAGAAGAGAGGAAGTCAAATTGTCTCCATTTGGAGATGACATGATTGTATATTTAGAAAACCCCATCATCTCAGCCCACAATTTCCTTAAGCTGATAAGCAACTTCAGCAAAGTCCCAGGATACAAAATCAACGTGCAAAAATCACAAGCATCCTTATATACCAATAATAGACAACAGAGAGCCAAATCATGAGCCAAATCCCATTCACAATTGCTACAAAGAGAATAAAATACCTAAGAATACAACTTACAAGGGATGTGAAGGACTTCTTCAAGGAGAACTACAAACCACTGCTCAAGGAAATAAGAGAGGACAAATGGAAAAACATTCCATGCTCATGGATAGGAAGAATGAATATCGTGAAAATGGCCATACTGCCCAAAATAATTTATAGATTCAATGCTATCCCCATCAATCTACCATTGACTTTCTTCACAGAACTAGAAAAAAACTACTTTAAATTTCATATGGAACCAAAAAAGAGCCCACATAGCCAAGACAATCCTAAGCAAAAAGAACAAAGCTGCAGGCATCATGCTACCTAACTTCAAACTATATTATAAGGCTACAGTAACCAAAACAGCATGGTACTGGTACCAAAACAGAGATATAGACCAATGGAACAGAACAGAGGCCTCAGAAGTAACGCCACACATCTACAACCATCTGATCTTTGACAAACCTGACAAAAACAAGCAATGGGGAAAGGATTCCCTATTTAATAAATGGTATTGGGAAAACTGGCTAACAATATGCAGAAAACTGAAACTAGACCTCTTCCTTAAACCTTATACAGAATTTAACTCAAGATGGATTAAAGACTTAAATGTAAAATCTAAAAGTATAAAAAGCCTAAAAGAAAACCTAGGCAAAACCATTCAGGACATAGGCATGGGCAAAGATTTCATGACTGAAACACCAAAAGCAATGGCAACGAAAACCTAAATTGACAAATGAGATCTAATTAAACTAAAGAGCTTCTGCACAGCAAAAGAAACTATCATCAGAGTGAACAGGAAACCTACAGAATGAGAGAAAATATTTGCAATATATTTACCTGACAAAGGGTTGATATCCAGAATATACAAAGAACTTAAACAAATTTATAAGAAAAAAACAACCCCATCAAAAAGTGAGTGAAGCATATGAACAGACACTTCTCAAAAGAAGACATTTATGTGACCAACAAACATATGAGAAAAAGCTCATCAACACTGGTCATTAGATAAATGCAAATCAAAACCACAAAGAGATACCATGTCTTGCCAGTTAGAATGGCGATCATTAAAAAGTCAGGAAACAACAGGTGCTGGAGAGGATGTGGAGAAATAGGAACACTTTTACACTGTTGGTGGGAGTGTAAATTAGTTCAACCATTTTAGAAGACAGTATGGCGATTCCTCAAGATCTAGAACCAGAAATACGATTTGATCCAGCAATCCTATTACTGGATATATACCCAAAGGATAATAAATCATTCTATAAAGACACATGCACACCTATGTTTGTTACAGCACTATTCACGATAGCAAGGACTTGGAACCAACCCAAATGCTCATCAATGACGGACTGGATAAAAAAAATGTAGCACATACACACCATGGAATAATATGCAGGCATAAAAAAGGATGAGTTCATGTTCTTTGCAGGGGCATGGATGAAGCTGGAAACCATCATTCTCAGCAAACTAACACAGGAACAGAAAACCAAACACCACATGTTCTCACTCATAAGTGGGAGTTGAACAATGAGAACATGTAGACACAGGAAGGGGAATATTACATACTGGGGTGGCGGGCTAGGGGAGGGATAACATTAGGAAAAATACCTAATGTAGATGACGGGTCGATGGGTGCAGCAAACCACCATGGAACATGTATATCTATGTAACAAACCTGCACATTCTGCACATGTATCCTAGAACTTAAAAGTATAATAATAATAAAAAGGAACAGATGATGTAGGCAGAATGATTTTTTTTTTCTTTCTATAACCTTTAGTTGCAATTTCTATCAAGGCAGTGCTAAAGCTCATTATGAACAGGAAAGATAGGAAGATGACACAAAACAAAGCAAATTAAAAAATAGGTCTTGGCCAGATGTGGTGGTTCGTGCCTGTCATCCCCGCACTTTGGGAGGCTGAGGCAGGAAGGATTGCTTGAGACCAGGAGTTCGAGATCAGCCTGGGCAACATAATGTGACCTCATCTCTTAAAAAAAAAAATTTGCCAGGCATGGTGTCTCACACCTGTAGTCCCAGCTACTTGGGAGGTTGAGCTGGGAGGATCGTTTGAGCCCAGGAGTTGGAGACTACAGTGAGCTATGGTTTCACCATTGCACTCTAGCCTGGGCTACAGCCTGAGACCCTGACTCTAAAACAAACAAACAAACAAACAAACAAAAGGTCTTATGAGAGTTGATTACAATTTAGCAGAAGCAGCCTTTTGACTTTCCCTTCTTTCTAATACCAGGGATTTTACTTGGATTGCAAAACTGTGGATGTGATGTGGCAACTTGAAGTCTCAACGCCTGTTAGCAAAAAAGTAAGAGGATTGTAATTACAATCTAAGCTTTGGAGCTGGCTGGGCCTGACATTTGAGAACATGGATAGGGCCAGCCCTTTGTCTCCCTCTGCCCCCACCCGCTTCCCTCTCTGGGACCCAACCTCCCTTGCTGCCCAGCCAAGCCTGTCGTCTCCAGAAGGCACTGAAGCCGCTGACTCTTTCTGCTCTGCCCACCAAAATATAACCACTCACAGTCTCTGTTCGGAGATGGAATCCAGTGAGATACCTATAATACATTCACAGTAGATGTCAGATAATAGAATAACTCACTCTTCTCAGATCACATGGGAAACACACTGTCATTGCCTTTCCATCCTGTTTAAACAATTCAGATTATCTCAGGATTCAGAAGCTGAGATGATAAATTAGGGGTCAAGTGTCTCTTGCTCCCCCTCCCTTGTGTCCTCACCTTCCTGTCTCTCATTGATACTTGCTGTCTGCAAATAACCTGGACTGTGGGTACTTTTTTTCATGTGAAAGGAAGGATTTTAAGCTCTTTTTGGCTAAAGTTGATAAGAAGGATTAGAAAGTAGCTTAGTTCCTAACTGAGGTTCTCTCCCTGTCTCTAAATACAAATAGAAAAACTCATGGAACATTTATGAGAGAAGAGTTACATGTTTAGTTGCTTAGAACATTTTATTTTAGAAATAAATATTTAGGGATGCAGCCATTCATGGCGTTTTCATGAACTTATCCCTTATGAATGCATTTGATGTGTTCATTCACCTCTTTGTAGAGGCTTTGATAGGAAGTAGTAGCAGTGGCAGTATGGATTTGGGAGGGTGGAGTTAGCTTTGGCCAGGTAATCTCTGCACATCAGACTATTAAAGGCAGCGCCTTTACAGAATGTTGGCTGGGCTGTGACTCATGCTTTGCTTTGCACTCCCTAAAGAGGCTTTGTGCATCGCCTCTTTGTCCTTTCCCTAGTCATTTGAAAATAAATAGAAGAGAGAATAATGCGATCAGGGGCTCTAATTGTATTTATTGCTTATGTAGGTTTGTAGTAGATACAGGGATGCTTCTTTATTCTTTATGTCTTGCACATCTGAAATGTGTCATAATAATTAAATGATATTTTAAAAAACTAAACAGAAGAAATAGTTTTGGGAATTAGTCCCACATAGTCATATGACTGATTTGCATAGATCCTAATATAGTCATAGCTTGGCCATTTCCATTTTTTCTGTTTTTCTACTTCTTAAACACAAGTGGAAATAATTTTATTCTTTTTTTTTTTTTTTTTTTTTTTGCCTTTTTCAATCTTGGATAGGACTAGTTGCTTCCCACCTTTTTTGAGATACAGAAAAAAATAAGTGCATACTGCCATTTGCTTAAAGATCATCAGTTTCCATCTCTGCAGGTCAGGAAGGAAGTGAATGCAATGTATTTGGTCAATAAGCACAGATATTTGCAATGCTAACCATCCCAATTTCAAAAACACAGAAAATTGTATATTTAATTGAAAGTTCAGAAAGGCCAAACAGTAGATGACAGCTAATATAGTTTGAAAAGAATGTTTAAAATATGCAGACAAAAGATTATTTGCTTATAAACAAGATTGATAATTTATAATCAGATGATGGATTGAATCTCTTTCATAAATATTTGAATAAGATGGGGTCAAGGCAGTAAAGTTGATCATGGAGCTTTACCTTGTCAATTCTCATGAGTGTTGGTGATACCTGTTGGGAATAAACCCTGTAGCCTGGCTGGCCAACTGATGTCTATATCCCAATCCACTAGCACATCAATAATTTTTATAAAGTAAAAAGAAGAAAAGGGAGAGGGAACTGTTTGTTTGATGGTAGAGGGACAAAGTGTCCCAGGAAAGAAAGCTACATGCTGGTGTCTTAGTGGCAGCCAGGACCACCCTCTGTGGACATGTAGTTTGTACTCTGCATGACTCCTGGGGCCATGATTCACATAGATTCCCAAAGGAATGAGGCTCTCTATAGTTGTACAATCTTAACCCTAGTGGTAATCATTTATTTGGCAATCTGGAAATGTTTCCAGAAGTATCCCTTGTGAGGGACAAAGGTCTACTGTGTATCTTGTATATTTCATTATTAACCCTGTAACTTGTGCTGAGTAACTACTTAATATCTATTCAGTGCTAAAATAAGAGAAAAGCAACTTAAAAAAAACCTTTTTGAGATATAATTCACATATTATAAAATTCACATATTATAAATTCACATATTATAATTCACATATTATAAAATTCACCTGCCTATAGTATACAATGATTTTTGGCATATTCATGGAGTAGTGCAACTATCACCACGATCAATTTTGAAACATGTCGTCACCACTCCACCCCCAGAAAATAAACCTCATGCCCATCAACAGTCGTTCTCTGTTCCTCCCTTGTCCCAGCTCCTGGCAACCACGTATTTACTTTCTGTCCCTACAGATTTGCTGATTCTGGACATTTCATGTAAATAGAATCATATACTGTGTGGCCTTTGGCGGCCAGCCTCTTGCACTTAGCATAGTGTTTTCAAGATTTATCCATGTTGAAGTAGCATATATCAGTACTTCATTTCTTTTTATTGCCAAGTTATATTCCATTGTATGGCTATACCACATTTCATTTATTCATTCATTAGTTGGTGGACATCTGAGTTGCTTCTACTTTTTTGGCTATTATGAATAGTGCTGTCGTGAATTTCATGCACATTTGTTTGTGTGGACATAAGCTTTTAATTCTCTTGGGCATATATGTAGGAGTGAAATTGCTGTAGAGAAAGGCAATTTTAATTTAGAAATCTCTACATTATTAGCTTTTATATTTAAAGTCATCTTAATGGTATATATCTGGCTTGGCTGGTAATTCTTGGTCCTGCACCAAACCTCCACTCCGCAATCCCCATCGATGTTGTGAGCTGGTAGGTGAACCACAGAAAATTGAAATGTACTATACTGGGTTAGTCTCTTTGAACAGGGTCATACTTACATTGAATTCACTCTGATTTATTATTTTGCTACTGCACTTGGAACACAGACAGTATTCACTAAGAATTGGAACTATAGACTAGAAACAGAGGTTCCCTGTTTTCATTAGTCAACTCTCAAAGGATGGATGGAGACAATTTCAGAGTATTCTAGGACTCTTGCTCTCTTAGATACTTGCCATCCTTCTTCCTTTTGGCCTTTTTGCATTTCATTAGTGTCACTTACAGAGCTAAGAGAACACATATAATTCAGCCAAAGTGTTTTTATAGTCTTTAGGTGAAAAGAACTTTTAATATGTGTGTCATCTTGGTTTCTGTGTCCCTTGTAAATTATGTCATTTAGCCTGAAACTATGAAGAAGCTACAGTTGACTTCCTTCCACCTAATCTTAGCTTCTAGTATTGTGCTATTGGAGTTATTATTGAGGATGATAAAAAGAGTATATAGTATTGGAGGCAAATTGTTTAAGTGTGTAAATTATAACTTTTTTTTAAAGGGGGGTCACTAAGAGACTGAGAATAAGGACCATCAGAAAGATTTTTTTAAATAGACCATATTTTTAGCAACGTTACACATGGTTGTCATGGTTATGACTTTGCAAAATAAATATCACCTTAGAATTGAGGTCCTAGAATTAATGGACTTAAGGCTGATTTTTAATGAGCCAAAGCTATTTAAACTGTACAGGCATTAACAATTTTCTTAGTGGCATGTATACTTGAGTAGAAGGTTATAAAGAGTAGACAATGAGAATGATGCTGTTTGACTCTTAAAGGGAACATTGTTTCATTGGAGAGGAATAAAATATGGACTTCTTTTTAAGCAAGGCAGTTTGCATTTCTGTTGGCCAGATTTCTCGAGAATGTGATAAAGCATTAGCTCCATCATTTCCAGCATCCTCCATTTAATTCTTCTTGGACTCTTTTCCACAGAATGAAATTGATTGATTCATGGTTGAGGGTTTGAAAAGAGAGCTTTGAGGAAAATGTTTAAGAAGTGTTCCAGGAAGCCATAAAGACTGTTGACAGGTGGCCAAGCCCAGGAAAAAAGCATTAGTAATAACAACAGCTTACCCTTACATAGCTCTTAATCATATGTCAGGCATTGCATTAAACACATTACATGTACTAACTCATGTGATTCTCACAACAATCCTATGAGGTCAGCTTGTTTTTATCCCCAATTTAGATGAGGGAATTAGGGCACAAATAGGTTAAGGCAATTGCTCAAGGTCACACAGCCACAATGTGAGCCCAGGTGGTCTAGTTCCAGAGTAAGTACTAACCACTAAATGTGCAGATTACTAGAAACTTGGAGACACTCCAACTCCTGCCTATGGTGCCTAACTAGGACTCTGGAGGAAGTAGGCAGGGCAACGCCCAGGTCCCTGCCAACACTTTGCCAAAATGAACTGGTGAACTGAGGCACTGTCATGACCTTTGCTACCTGAATAATTTCAGAGGGCAAAGGAAGCCCAGTCATGTGAAATTGCTTTGTGGCTAGAAGATATCAACAGGCACAGATCTAGCTCATCTTTCAAGATGTGCGATTTTTTTTCTTAACAGAATGAGTGCTCCTGTATACGATATTGTCCTTTATGATGGTTGGTTCATAGAAACTGACAAAGAAGTCAAATTAGGAGCAGTTAAATCTTAAAGATGAAAAAGTTAAGTCACAAGACCAAAGTAGAGTGAGAAGAAGGTAATTTGTGTGTCTGTTTAATCCCTGGCATGACCTTTAATCTCTGCTACTTAAAAATTACAGATGCAATCTTAACTGTGGCATAATGAAACAAAGACCACCAGGTCTTTTTTCTTTCTGCTTTTTGAAGTTGCGCAGATGTCAGATGAAGATAAATAAATACTGTTAACAGCTTCTGGAAGCATAATGTGCTTTGAAAGAGTGAGTCAAGGCTCGAGCCAGGGTTTATGGCCTTAGAGCAAGTCGAGGTTTTCCTGATGACAAAATGAGGCCATGGGGTTTTGGAGGACGCTTTCTTAAAGAAAGAGCACAACCAAAAATGGTGCTACACTTGGGACTCTCTTTTGTCAAGTAGTAAAAGACAAATGACCTGTTTATAAAATGGATATCAAGTAGCAGATTAGACGGGCATAGTTGTGTCACCAGTAGATGGTCGTAACTGCAAGTTGTCCAGGTTCTTGATGTTTTGAACAAAGAACTGGATAAAACACCCAGCAAAGCAAAGAAAGAATAAGGCAACAAAAGAACAAAAGCAAGGATTTATTGAAAACAAAAGTACACTCCACAGTGTGGGAGTGGGCTAAGCAGCAGCTCAAGGGCACAGATACAGAATCCTCTTGGGTCCAAATACTCCCTAGAAGTTTCCCATTGGCCACCTCATGCTCACTTTGTGTAAATGAAGTGGTAGCCCACGATCAGTGTGATTGGTTGCAGAAAGCCAACCACAGGCTGAAGTGAAGTTACAAAGGTCACACTCCTGTGCAAACATCTGGTTGGTTGCAAACAGCAACCAATCAGAGGCTAGAGTGAAGTTACAAAGGTGTACTTCTATGCAAAGGAAGACTTAGCCAGCAATCAGTCTGATTGGTTGTGGACAGCAACCATTCAGAGGCTCCAGTGAAGTTACAAAGTTACAAATGAAGACAAATCAATCTGATTTGTTGTGGACAGCCAGTTTCCCTTCTGACATGCAGAAAAGGCAGGGGGTTTGCAAAGGGAGTACTTCTGGTCCTTTTGTTACTTAGGCATGAAAATTAGGGTTTTCCTTTCAACTTAGTTCTAGGAAGTTGGCGTGAAACAGCCTTAGGTTCCCTACCTCCAGACCCGATTCTCCTGCCTCAGTTGAATTGTACTTCAGCAATTGAAATCAGCTAATTGAGGACAGACACCTCATATATGTTACCCACCTACCCTTCCTAATATGTAGAATGCCTATATATAAAAATAACAATAGCAAAAAACAGTAATTACAACTTATTGACACCATGTGTGCCCTGTACTAGCATCACCTCCATTTTATGTGGGAAAGAACTGTGCTGGAGGGTGAAGTCACTAGCCCAATATTACACAAGTCTTTTAACTACAGAGTCAGCTTTCTTAACCACTGTGGCCCATTGGGGTTGGAATAAAGCTTTGGAATATCTTCTGGGGTTAACGAGGGAATTCTTGAAAGTTTTCTGAACAGGAGAGTCATGGAAAAGTGGTATCTCTGTTGGAAGGCAGGATGGTTTGGTAGCTTTTGAACTGTGGTCTGGCTGTGAGGTGTTAAGGGTCTGAATTAATATGCTCAATTAGACTCAAAAGGAGAGACAAGATGGAAGACTCCCTGAGAAGGAATGGGTGATCCTTGAGACATGGGCACTGACCAGATGTGGGAATTAGGGAAAAGAGAGAGTCAAAGATGAATCCAAGATTGCCAGAGTAGTGTTAGAATGCTTGTGCCATGAATAAAAATGGGAAAATAGGAGATTAAGCCAGTTTGGAAAGACTTCTTGGCCTGTGCTGGTGGCAGGGCACTGCCCCACAAAGTATACCGGTTAGTGGGAAATGTGGGAGCTCTTTCTTCGTTGTCGGAGCCTTTGTCTCACTACACAGAAGCTTAAAACGCTGGATGCTTGCTTTCCTTGACTCCCCTGCATGTGACTGAGTTCTGGTCATGAGGCACAGGTGGATACTTACTGGAAAGATTTTTCTCTCCGATAATAAAAAGTCTAGCAAGAAAAACCTCTTCCTGCTTTGGATTTCAAATGCAAGGATACCATGATGTCATGCAGGGAGCTGCTGCAACCCTTTTGCAATCTTGAGGGACAGACCAAGAAAAATGAGGGGAAACTGACTCAGAGCCCTGACATTGAGGAGCCCCTGAAACAACACCAGGACCATCTGCCTCTCTTATGTGAAAAAAGGACCCCCCAACCCCAACCCTGGTCAAGCCATTTTTAGATGAGTATTTTGTGATTTGCAGCCAGAGCATCCAAATTGATGCAGACTTTTTGCAGGTCACAGATCACCTTGATTCAAGCTTTGCTATGTTATCTAGTTTGGATATTAATGTTGGAAAAACACCATGTGGGAAATGATCCTCACAATTGTCCACTGAAGCCTCCAAAATAATAGGAGTTGCAGAGAGAGAGAAAGAATGCACTTTGGATACCATTTCTAGAAAATGAGGGCTTTTATTTTTTTAAGATGGGGTCTCCCTCTGTCTCCCAGGCTGGAGTGCAGTGGCGCGATCTCGGCTCACTGCAAGCTCCGCCTCCCGGGTTCAGGCCATTGTCCTGCCTCAGCCTCCCGCGCAGCTGGGACTACAGGCCCCACCACCGCTCCCGGCTAATTTTTTGTATTTTTAGTAGAGTCGGGGTTTCATCGTGGTCTCAATCTCCTGACCTCGTGATCTGCCGGCCTCGGCCTCCCAAAGTGCTGGGATTACAGGCGTGAGCCACAGCGCCCAGCGAAAATGGGGGCTTTTTAACAAAAGTCTGTAAAGGCCAATAGCCTGGCCCAGATCTTAGGCCCACTTTGCTGCTAAGTGAGAGCCTCTGTTAGGTTTCAGTAGTGCAATGTGCTTCTCAAATGACAACAGGCCGATTAGTAAAATTGAAACCTTCCCATAGCCCCTAGATACAAACTGGGCGAAAGAAGTATTTTCCTCTTTCAGAACTGCTGCTCTTTTCATTTGCTTCCTCCCACCTTCCTTGCCATTTACTGGTGTCTGCTGGCAGGAAAGCATGTTCAGCTCAGTGATGGATGTGCACTAACCAGAATTAGCCTGCTTTGTTGAGCTTTTGAATCAGAGCAAGTATGCTACTCTGAAGGGCTGAATGACTGGTTGATTGAAAAGTAATTGATTGCAGAATTTCAAAATGAGATTCAAAAGGTACATTACAAACTAGATTTCACAAAAACCAGCTTTGTCATGTTCTTCTTTTCGCTCATTTTATCCTTTTTAAGTTTACAAAATTATTTTAGAATTTAGTACCAACTTCACCATCTGATTCCTGAAGCTTGATGTATTATATACATGCAAAGTTTATGATAAATTCTCATGAGAAGGAAAAAAAAAAAAAAAAAAAAAACACCTATGCTGCATAGATTCTAGTCCTGACTCTGCATTAATAACTGCCACTCAATCGGGCAAATTGTTCAACTTTTCTGAGCTCCCATTGTGGTTGATAAAATTGTTTGAATAAATCATGCATGAGATCCTATACACGGGAACTTAGACTTTCTGTGGTAAGACACAGATTCTCATATTCTACATGGTGTTGGGCTGGGGGTCTTCCCTTCTCCTCTCTGAGAAAACACTCCTGCAGACAGAGAGCCGGCAAAGAAGCCTCTTGCTAGAGGCATAATCTCAACAAAATTTTGTTTTGATCATGGGATTCTGGGTGGAGATGCTAGATAAAAGATGATGCAGCTGAGCATGGTGGCTCACGTCTGTAATCCTAGCACTTTGGGAAGCCAAGGCAGGTGAATCACCTGAGGTCAGGAGTTCAAGACCAACCTGACCAACATGGTGAAACCCCATCTCTACTAAAAATACAAAAATTAGCTGGACATGGTGGTGGGCACCTGTAATCTCAGCTACTCAGGAGACTGAGGCAGGAGAATCACTTGAACCGAAAAGGCGGAGGTTGCAATGAGCCGAGATCATGCCACCGCACTCCAGCCTGGGCAGCAGCAAGAGCAAAACTCCATCTCAAAAAAAACCAAAAAAGCAAAAAAAAAGGATGCCTAGTTACATTTGAATTTCAAATAAACAAGAATTTTATTTTTAGTATAAGTATGTCCCAAACATTGTATGTGGTATATTTATACTAAAACATTATTCATTGTCTAGCTGAAATTTGAATTTAGCTGGGAGTCCTGTATTTGTATTGGCTAACTCTGGCAACCCTGATTCTGAGAAGAATAATCGATGGTAATGGCCTAAGCCTAAATTGCTCAGAATAAGCAAAGAAGGAGCTGCAGAGGATTCTTAGGTGTTGATAGGTCTGGGGTCCTGGGAGGGGCTGAGTAGGTTCAGCTAAAGTGAGGGGAGTAAAGGGACTAAGATACATATTAGGAGCCTGGCTAGGACAAGAACCCTCCTTCCTTTCTTCCTCACACATTTTTAAGTATCTCTTCTACCCACTTTCCTTTTATAACCCTTAATTAGCGTCAACATAAAGTGAAAGTATTGGCTGAGTGTGATGGCTCATGCCTGTAATCCCAACATTTTGGGAGGCTGAGGTGGGCAGATCACGAGGTCAGGAGTTTGAGATCAGCCTGGCCAACATGGTGAAACCCTGTCTCTACTAAAAATACAAAAATTAGTCAGGCCTGGTGGCGGGCACCTGTAATCCCAGCTACTCAGAAGACTGAGGCAGGAGAATCGCTTGAAACTGGAAGGCGGAGGTTGCAGTCAGTTGAGTTTATGCCACTGCACTCCAGTTTGGGCAACAAGAGTGAAACTCAGAATCAAAATAGAGAAATAAAGTGAAAATATTAACTTTCTATGATAGGCTGTTGTTTTGGCATCTTTTTACCATCCTTGTTCCTAATTTTGAAATGAGTGGGTGGGCCTTATTTTTCTCATTCTCCCTGCTCATGGCCCCCTCCCTAATTCAATTAATATCTGCTGGTGTGTGCCCCAGATTGATTTTTTTTTTTTTTTTTTTTTTTGCCCTCTGTGGACTAGTTATTTCTCAACAGAAAAATGATTGCCAAATTTGTGAAATTCTTTTCTAAACTTCTGAACCTTTTCAGGTTTTATTTATGCTCATTAATTCAGTTGTTTGTACATTCTTCACTCACATGGCACATCTTTAGGAAGTAAAAGAATTGCAGTAGGGTTTTACTCTGGTATGTAGTTGTATGGAGCACTTCAGAAGCAGAGTCAACATTATGCGCTACTAGTTTTGTTCCTATTTGTCAAACAAGATCACTTAACACCTCTGCATTGGGTAACCGTGCTTTCCTGTGAAGCGAGAGGACTTCTGAGCTTGAGCAATGGAGGAGACCTCTCCCAGATGGTAAATGTTTTAGGGCATAAGGTCATTATATTAAAAGTAGCAAGAGAATGAACGGGGATCAGACAGAACATACTGATACTGACACACGTGTGGCACAAGAAATTGCTGAGGTAGGTGCCTGATTGTACGGGGATGTCCCCTTCAAATATTGGCAAGTTGAGAGCTGCCACAAAACCTGGTATTTTAGTTATTTATCTTGAGGGTGAGTAGTGGGAGGCAGCGGCTAATTTTTTTGTATTTTTCAGTAGGGACGGGGTTTCACCGTGTTAGCCAGGATGGTCTCGATCTCCTGACCTCGTGATCTGCTCGCCTCGGCCTCCCAAAGTGCTGGGATTATAGGCGTGAGCCACCGCGCCCGACCTCAGTTAATTCTTATTTGTGGTGCCCTCTGTATGGTGCTTGCTGTGGTCCTTGTGTTGTAGCCTTTGATGTCCAATGTGCAAGATACAGAATTTGGCAAATAGAGGTCGTTTGTCAAGGTTGGTTCTAAAGGGGCTGCCTAAGTTTGTCATCTATGCAATGTAATTCAAAGGCCTGTTCTGTTAAAAAACAAACTCTTACCTACCTAACTTGAAATTTCTTCTACTTGAACCATGAGTAAATGCAGAACATTTACTCAGAACAGCTTTTTTCTATTTAGGCACCAAGGCTACTAAAAAGAAAATGATGGCCCCACCATCCGGGACCTTACAAAAGTAAGCAGATGGTTAAAATGTGGTGTAACAAGAGGTGTGGTGATAGATCACACTGGGATAGGAGCCTGCTGGAGAGGTACAGTACACTGAGGACTTCAGCTAAGAGAGAAGCCTGTAGACACAGGTAGATTGTAAGTGTGGACGCTGTAAAAGCTGCTGCCCAGGTCCCCTTAACTGCTGCTGAGGCTCACAGCTGCACTCTCTCGTGGAAAATTGTGTTCTGCTGAAAGGAGCAAAAAATGAGGTTACGTACCTTTCCCCCAGGGATAGTCTAGAGCCTAGAGCCAATGACTGATCAATATGAAAGCACAAAAATCTGGCCTTCTTGCCTCAAAGTGGACAACTCTGTGTGCCCTTTCTGCTCCGGAGATCTGATGAGATAAGGCTGAGAACAGACTTCAGTTGGAACCACATTTTCACTTCTGTGCCTTCCTGCTTCCTTCATTGCCTTGTAGGATTCTCCCAAGAACATCCCTCAATACATCACTCATAATGAATCTCTGTCTCTGACTCTGCTTCTAGGAAACCCCTGATAGCAGAGAAGCAGAAGTTGAGCTATCCTGGTGTTAAGGGCTCATTTTTCCTGATGTAGGGAGAGGGAATAGACGAAGTGGTTGAGAACATTGGTGAAGGTCTGATGTGAGGCATGTGAGCAATGTGGGGAATGGGAGCAGTGTTTGATATCAACTTAGGTGAGAGACTACCGTTTGTGTATGGCACCAGTCTGTATTGTGGTATCATTTTCTTCAGCACTCAGCAGCCTGGGGTATAAAAACACAGACATAGATGACACAAGGTTGTAGTTCTGGCAGGTGGATGCCGCAGGAAGTCAGGGAAGCAGGCGCAATAAGAAAGGACTTGACAATAGGAAGGAATGACTAGTTTGAGAGAAAATGGAGGTGTCAATGGACCAAAGCTGTTCATATGATGGAAGGATATGTGTGATGAGCAAAACACAGATGACACGTGTCAAGATTAGGAGGCTAGGCTAGTGTGTTCAGGGTTTGGAACAGGAGAACTTAAGATTTGAGGGTTAGAGTATTTCTGCCTAATGACAGGTCTAGGATATGTCACAGCACAGGTGCCTGAGTGAACTGGAGGGGATGTTTCTGGGGTGAGGAGGGCAGGGAACTGCAGTATTAGGGAGCTGGATGGGCCATCCTCCTGGACACTGCCAGCACTGAGCCGCAGTAGTGGCCTGAGGAATTCACACTGAACATGCAGCTGTTACCTGCCCCAAATCCCAGAGGTGCCATCACTTCCTGTGTCAGGCCTTTGTGGAGCAGGTGTCCCTAATGAAGGCAGTGGGCAAAGACAAATGATTTGAAGGTATGGAATTTCCCAAAGACTCCCTCTTTTGGTGGTATAGAAACCAAACCACTTGTTAGCAGGTTAAATATTTCCCATCTTTCTGTTTTCATGCTGATGTAGGTGTTCTTGGACTCATTGACCCTCCTGGTAAATCTCCCAGTCAGGAGAGCTCCACCCTTATTGGATCTCGCTCCATTATCCTCCTATGTATTTTGACTTGCTGTCCTTATCTCATAATCATCTCAGTGACCCAGGCATTGAAGAATGAAGAGCACCATGATATTGTAAGAGAAGCAGTTTGTTGTAGTAGACAGGGTCATGCTTTTCCTTCTGCCTGGATTGTTCCCTATTCCCTTCATCATTCAGTTAATTATTATTTTTTTTTTTTTTGAGAGGGAGTCTCGCTCTGTCGCCCAGACTGGAGTGCAGTGGTGCCATCTCGGCTCACTGCAAGCTCTGCCTCCTGGGTTCACACCATTCTCCTGCCCCAGCCTCCCAAGTAACTGGTACTATAGGTGTCCGCCATCACGCCCGGCTAATTTTTTTGTGTTTTTTAGTAGAGATGGGGCTTCATCGTGTTAGCCAGGATGGTCTCGATCTCCTGACCTCGTGATCTGCCCGCCTTGGCCTCCCAAAGTGCTGGGATTACAGGCGTGAGCCACTGTACTCAACCTCAGTTAATTCTTACTCATCCTTTCCATTTGGCTTAAATGTCTCTGTCTGTTCTCCCCAGAGTATTTCAGAGTCCATTCCTGTATTATATACTCTCAAAGCACCTCATTCCCCTTTGTGACTCTTATCACAATTGTCATTAAACAAACAAAAAATTATTTCATTGCTTAAGGTCTATTTGACTTGATGGCATGTAACCTTTATAAGGATAAGGGCTGTCTGTGTTATCCCTAGCTGCTGGCATGGTGCCTTACATAAAGAATGTGCTCAATAAATATTTGTAGAACAAGTAAGAGATGTATATGGAACTGAGAGTCTCTGTTTTAAGACATGTTTCTACTTAGCTGTGTGATCTTGGACAAGTCACTTCAGCTCTTTGAGCAAAATGCCTTCTTACTCACTTTAACATCGTATGATTTCTGATTTCACAGTCTATCAGCCAAACACCTTAACAACTCTTAACCCCAACAGTATGTCTGGGCTGACTAAAAGCATTCATCTGGAACTTCTTAAAGTGGCTTGTTCCTAGAGAAACTATGTTTCCTTGTGTTTCAGTAATCTCTTGCTAAGTAAAAAATAATTCCCACAGTTAGTGGCTTAAAACAATAATTTGCTTTCTCAAATAAACAAGAAAAAAGTAATAATAAAGATCAGAGTGGAAATCAATAAAATAGAAAAATAAAAACAGAGGAACATGACATAGAGACTGTGCAATAAACTTTGGGGAAAGAATATTCAAGCCAGAGGTACTGCTAATCCACAGGTCCTACAGCAGGGCATGCCTGACATGTTTTTTAAAATCAGGAAAGAAGTCTGGGCGTGGTGGCTCAAGCCTGTAATCCCAGCACTTTGGGAGGCCGAGGTGGGCAGATCACCTGAGGTCAGGAATTTGAGACCAGCCTGGCCAACATGGGGAAACTGCTGTCTCTACTAAAAATACAAAAATTAGCTGGGCGTGATGGCAGGCGCCTATAATCCCAGCTACTCGCGGGGCTGAGGCAGGAGAATCGCTTGAACCCGGGAGATGGAGGTTGCAGTGAGCTGAGATTGTGCCACTGCACTCTAGCCTGGGCAACAGAGCAAGACTCTGTCTCAAAAATAAATAAATAAAATAATAAAAAGATAAAATAAAATAAAAATCAGGAAAGAGGTCGTGCATGGCTGGAGCAGAGCACCCAAAGTGTGTTGAGCCCCTGGCCAATGTGAGGACTTTGGCTTTTCCTCTGAATATGATGGGAAACCCCTGGATGGTTTTAGCAGGGAAGCAATGCAATTTGAAGTAATCAGCCCTCTCCCTCTGTGTCAATTCTAGTTTGTTCTCTTGCCTCTAGTCATGCAAAGTTGTATTTCCCTGGGTTATGAGACAGAAAAATCTAATTCTGTATCAGAGATATATCAGAGATAGGTTGTTGCTTTGGGCAGGTTTTTATTTCATGTTTGTAGATTAAGAGTTTGAACTTTCAGTTCCCAGGGAGTTCACACAGATGGGGTGACTGCTTTGTCCTAATTGCAATTGTCATGCTGTATGCCTGCTTTCCTAGAACTGGACTGAGGCTCAGATGGATAGATGGCTCAAGGAAGATAGATTAACAGAGAGGGAGGGAGAAAGAATCGATTAAATGGATGGCTGGAAGGATGGATGGATGGTTAGATTAACAGACAAATAGATGGATGATAGTAGGAGGAAGAGAGAGAGATCGTCCTCTTTGAGGCAGTGTATAAGGAGGACTGGTTGACTTTTTCTTTCTTTGTGAATCACAGAGTTTAGAAGTTGTATGGTTTCATTAATGCTACCTTAGTTAATGCCCCCTTAATCATCAAATGTATTCTATTTTGACAAAATAGAAACTGAATCCCTTCTTATCTCCCAAAGGCAATGGGAAGGCTAGAGAGAGCTGGCACTGTGCTATTACGAGCAGATGAGAGGCATATTTGCTGAATAACGAGAGTAGCTCACAGTACTGAACTTTGCCCTTTTGGTGTGGGACTCTTTCTTTCCTGAATGTTCAATAATGTCTGGCTCTTTTCCTATGTGTTCTGGTTTTATGCAAACACAAATTACACTCTCCTTGATTCCACTGTAACCCATGAAATTGAAGAAGGGGAAATTTGAGTCCTATAGAGGGCAGTTTCACCAGTCCTGCCTCTTGGATTTATGTGATGGAAACTGAGAACAGCTGTATTTTTCTAACCAATTTCATGGAGAAAAGAAGTGTCTGCAGCAGTAATCAGCACAGGCACATGATAGGAACAGACAGCAATGCTTCTTTAAAATCATACATTCTAGAGCTGGAAGCCATCTGAGAGAGCATCCAGTTCTCCCTCATTATATAAATGAAGGAAGTAACTAAAGCTCAGAGGTACCCGTTCACACCACTTGAGTATATACTAATTATGGAAAGCAACGTGGCATCACAGAAATACCACAGGCCTTGTGGAAGTCTGTGTGGGAATCATAGCTCTGCTACTTCCTAGCTGCTGTGGCCTTTGGGCAAATTATATTAGCTCTTTGAGCCTTCTCTCATCTGTCCCTACTTCATGGGCTGGTTGTAAGAATCACATGACGTAAAATATAAAGCCCTGACACAAAGTAGATAGTTAATAAATAGTAGTTATGATTAGCTCCGTTTTGTTGCCAGTGACAATACAGAAAAAAAAACCATCTCAGCAAATACTTAGTATAACAATAGGATTTTAAAATGTCAACTGATGGCAAACTTGTTTGAAGTAACTTTCAATATACTGAAATTCAATATAATTCAGGGAAACAAACATATTTATATAAAATATTGTCCTATACACTAGAGTTAGTTCAAAAATAAGAACAAGATCTGGTTTCTGTTTTCAAGGAAGTGAGAGTAGACATGCACACTGGACTGCCTTTCAGTGAGGGCTGTGGAACTGGCCACGGAGGGGGAGGGGACGTGGGTCTCTGGGTGCACAGAAGAGGTTCTTCCTGGACCAGGAGCTCAGGGAAGTCTTCATGGAGAAAGTGACATTCGAGAGGTTTTTAGAAGGGTCTAGAAAAACAGATTGAGGGACATTCTTGTGGAAGGGGGCCCCTTAATCACAAATACAAAGTATATTTAGATTTAACCAACTCCTCTGTTCAAATGAGCATGGGATATGTGAAGGGCAAAGCTTAAAATAAAAATGATAGCTACCATTTATGGAATTCACTCATGTATTCACTCTTTTGCTTGTTGTACAACTCTGTGAGATAGATTATTACCTCCATTTTGCCGACGAGGAGACTGAGGCATGGGTAGGTTAAGTGTGTTGCCTAAAGGCCTCACAGATGGTAAGCAGTACCAAACTTCAACTCAGGTCATCTGACTCCAGAGTCCGTGCTCCAGTTTGGACGTTAGACAGTGAGCTTGACTTTTTCCGCTAGCCGTTCCAGATCTATAACCTCCTCTTCTCCCTGCCGCTTGGGGCCCCAGGGAGCTGAGCTGTGTGGGCTCTATCAGCATGCTGCCTTGGCCCTGGTTTCCCGTCATAATAATGGAGGGAAATGGGAGATGGGGCCTCAGGTTTGCCAGGGCTGCATCCCTCTTTTAGAGGACACAGCTCCTGCTGGCCAGCCGCTCCTACAGCTACAGGTCTCCCTGTGTTGCAAAATTCTTCCGTCTCCTTGTCCTAGGACAGCTAATGCTAGCCTCAGAATGCTTCACCATCTCTTGTTGGTTCCTTTAACCCTGTCCCTGTCTCAGTGAAGATCGGAATTTGGGGGTTATAGGATAATCTTGTGTTCAGCTTTAGTAGACACTACCAAATAGTTTCCCAAAGTGGTTATAACTTTTTGTTGTTGTTGTTCTAGCAGTAGGAAAGTTCTAGTTGCTTCCCCCTTTTGCCAACTCTTGGTATTTTCTGTCCTTTTCTTTTTAGCCATTCTAGTGGGTATATAGTAGTATCTCATTTGTGATTTCAGTTTTCATTTCTTTGAGAACCATGGAAGTTGGATACCTTTTCATGTGTTCTTGGCCATTCGAATATCTTTGGTAAAGTATCCAAATCTTTTGCCCTTTTTCTTTCTTTCTTTTTCTTTTGTTTTCTCTTTCTTCTCCCTCTCTCTCTCTTTTTTTGTTTTTGAGACAGTGTCTCTCTATTGCCCAGGCTGGAGTGCAGTGGAGTGATTACAGCTCACTGTAACTTCAAACTCCTCAGCTTGAGAGATCCTCCCACCTCAGCCTCTGTAGTAGCTGGGACTACAAACACACACCACCACACTTGGCTAATTTTTAAAATTATTTTGTAGAGATGGGGGTGGTGAGTCTTGCTATTTTCTCAGGCTAATCTTGAGCTCCTGGCCCTCCAGAAATCATCCTGCCTCAGCCTCGCAAAGTGCTGGGATTACAGGTATGAGCAACTGTGCCTGCCTTTTTTGCCCATTTTTAAATTAGATTGTCTTTTCTTATTGGTTTATGAAGTTATTTATAGATTATGAGTAAAGTCCACTGGCAGAGATATGTATTACAAATATCTTCACTCTGAGGCTTGCCTTTTCATTCACTTAATCATATATCTTTTGATGAAGTGATGTTCTTAATTTTAATGTACTCTATAATTTTATTTCTTTATGCTACTATTTGTAAAAATAATAAGAAATACACATATTGCTCTTGGCCCACAGTCCCTGATACAGAGATCTTAAAACACTTGTAATTTCCTAAGCAATAAGGATGCTGGGAGAACCTTTTGTTCTAACATTTGACCTTTGACTCTGGTTCCTGACTTTTAAAGTCCTTAGGAATTTTAGAGCTTTTAAGGTCCTTAGGAATTTCCTGGGCTGTAGGAACATCTTTTAATAAGGTAGCTCTTGGTGGACTCCTGGATGGGAACTGGTCACCATAAAGACTAAGCCATAATTATAAGCTGGGATCTTTCAGCCCTTACCCCCAACTTGCCACAATTCTCCAGAGAAGGGAAAGGAGCTAGAAATAAAGTTAATCATTTATCATGTCTACATGATAAAGCCTCCATAAAAATTCCTAAACTATGGGATGCAGAGAGCTTCTGGGTTGGCAAACACATCTGCATGCCAGCTGGGTGGTACACCCCAACTTCATGGGCATAGGAGCTCCTGCACATGGGACCCTTTCAGACCTCACCCTATGTATCTTTTCATCTGGCTGGTCTTCTGTATCCTTTATTATACCCAGTAAACATAAGTAAAGTATTTCTCTGATGCTATGGGTTGAATGTTTATCCCCTCCAAACCTTATGTTAAAACTTAATCCCCAATGTGGCAGTATTGAGAAGTGGGGTCTTTAAGAGGCCTTGAGGGCTCTACCCTTGTGGATGAATTAATCCATTGATGGATTAATAGGTCAATGGATTAATGGGTTATCGCGGTACTGAAACTGGTGGCTTTATAAGAAGAGGAAAAGAGACTCAGCTCTCTGGCACGTGATGCCCTGTGCCATCTCGGAACTCTCCAGAGTCCCCACCAGCAAGAAAGCCCTCACCAGATGCAGCCCCTACACCTTGGGCTTCTTAGCTTCCATAACTGTAAGAAATAATTTCCTTTTCTTTATAAATTATGCAGTTTCAGATATTCTGTGATAAGCAACCGAAAATGCACTAAGACACCTGAGTTCTGTGAGGCACTCTAGCAAATTAATCAAACCAAAGTGGCGGTCATGGAAATCCGATGGATAGCTGGTTGTTCAGAAGCAGAGGCCACATCCCGTGCTTGTGAGTGGCATCTGAAGACAGGACAGTCTTGTGGGACTGAACCCTCAACTTGTGGGACCTGACACTATCTCCAGGCAGATAGTGACAGAATTCAATTGAATTAGAGGACACTTAGCTCGCGTCCATTGTGGAATCTGCCAGAGAATTGCTTGATGTGTGGGGAAAATCCCCCACACTCTGGCATCAGAAGTGTTGAACAACTGTGTCAGAGTAGAGATTTGAAGAACTGTTGGTTTTGCCTATATCCTTACATGGCTTTGTATGGTTTTTAAAAAGGCATGTTTGCTACTACAATATCACAAGAATGTTTTCCTCTGCTTTATTCTAAAAGCTTTCTGGTTTTATCTTTAATATTTGGATCTGCAATTCATTTGGAATTGATTTTTGTGATGGAAAAGATTCTCTTTTCCATCAGTTCACTGCAGTGTCATCCTTTTCATGAATCAGGTGACTCTATACATATGGTTCTTTTTTTGTATGCTATGTTCTATTCCACTGATCACCTTGTCTATCCTCGTGCCAATGTTATACAATCTTGATTATTATGGCTTTATAATGACTCTTGATAACTGGAAGTGGAAGTCTTCCAGCTTTGTTCTTTAAGATTGCCTCAGCTGTTCTTGGTCCTTTGCATTTTCATATGTATTTTAGAAATAGTTTGTTAACTTACACACACACACACACACGCGCGCGCACACACAAGATTTACACACACATACCCCTAGATTTTGGTGAAGATTGTGATGAATCTATAAATTCATGGAAAATTAACATCTTAACATTTCAATTCACGAACATTATGTACCGTTCCCTTTGTTTAGGTCTTCTTTAATTTTGCCCAGTAATATTTTGTGGTTATCAGTGTAAAGTTCTTATACATATTTCATTAGATTTATTCCTTTGTGTTAGATTTGCTATAGTAAATAGTATTCTTTTTAAAATGTTGTCTTTTGTTTGTTGCATTATATATATATTTTTGAGACAGAGTCTCACTCTGTCACCCAGGCTGGAGCACAGTGGCAGGATCTCAGCTCACTGCAACCTCTGCCTCCCAGGTTCAAACAATTCTCATGTCTCAGCCTCCCAAGTAGCTGGGATTACAGACCTGGACCACCATGCCCAGCTAATTTTTGTATCTTCAGTGGAGACAGGGTTTCACCATGTTGGCCATGCTGGTCTCAAACTCCTGACTTCAGGTGATCCGCCTACCTTGGCCTCCCGAAGTGCTGGGATTACAGGCATGAGCCACAGTGATTGGCCATATAATTGATTTTTGTATGTTCACCCTTTGTCTAGTGATCTTGTAAACTCAGCAAAGTATATCTGTGGAAGGCATTTGGTAGATCCTTTATTAGTTTAAGAAAATTATCTTCTATTCCTGTTTTTCTACACTTTTGTTTAAAACCATGAATGTGTGCTGACTTTTATTAACGGCTTTTCCATCTCTCAAGATGTCCAATCCTGTTTTGACTCAGCTCTAGGACCCAGTTCTCCAGCCCTTTCCCTGCTCTTGGCTTTATCCCCACATTCACAAAAACTGCATGAACAAAAAGGGACAAACAAGGACTTGAACCAAAGAAGTGCCAGTAAACTTGGAAAGGAAGAGACAACTGTAAGAGATTTTGATGCTCCACAATATAAATGTTTTGTACAGTCCCAGATGTGTTGAGAGAGAAGCCGACTTCTCAATTTGTTTTTTTGTTTTTTTTTTTGAGAGGAGTTTTACTCTTGTTGCCCAGGCTGGAATGCAATGGCACGATCTCGGCTCACTGCAACCTGCACCTCCCAGGTACAAGCGATTCTTCTGTCTCAGCCTCCCAAGTAGCTTGATTACAGTCATGTGCCACCATGCCCAGCTAATTTTTTTGTATTTAGCGGGGACAGGGTTTCACCATGTTAGTCAGGCTAGTCGTGAACACCTGACCTCAGGTAATCCACCTGCCTCAGCCTCCCAAAGTGCTGGAATTACAGGTGTGCACCACAGTGCCCAGCCAACTTACCAATTTTTTAAACTTCTGCCTCCTTTTGATAAACATAAAAAATCCACATCAAACCTTTGTTTGATATATGTATTATGGAACCAATAAGCTATTTTCCAAATAGAAATTTTAATATTGATTAAGCTTTTTGAACTTGTAAATATAGATTACCCTTATTATAGATTAATAATGTAGTATGTGCAAAAGAAAATTACACATTTTATAATCCCCCACCCCTAAAGTCCGATACATCCTCCCTGAAAGGGTACTCTTGTCCCTCACTTTCTCCTAATTGAAATTCATTGAAATAGCATCTGCATACAACAACACTGCATGATGGAGGGGCAGATAGGCTGGTTATGCAATCTATCATTACTGTCAACTGGATGTCCCGGGATGGTTGGGGTAGGTAGAATTGTGTGAACACTCTAACTGGCAATGGAATTTTATCATTGAAAAGCGCAGAGCTGGTCAATTCCGACCCAAGTTGCAGGTGTACCTGGGAGAATACACACTTGTGGGTTTTCAAATTTACTAATATTTAAGCAGTTTGATACCCTACAATTATTTCAACATTTGACTATTGGGCTTGAATTTAATGAATCCTGGTGCCCTCTTGTGGACATGAGAGAATGTACAAAGAGTATAGCTTTGAGTTCTTTTCATTTTAAGGATTACTTTGTGTACCCACGTCCCATTAACCTACGGTAACCCAATAGGTAGAAGATCTCAAGTCACACAGCCAGGCACAATGTCGCCAGTTATAAGCCCCGTGAATTTAAGATTCCTTATCTGATAAATGGCAGTAACAATAGTACCCACCTCACTAAGGTTCCTGAGAAGATTAAAGGTTTAAGGAAATTCCCTTCCATTCCTACTTTCCTAAGATTTTGTTTGAAACCATAAATAGGTATTGAATTTTATCATATGTTTTTTCTGCATTTTTAAAGATGTACACTTCTGTTTTGACTCAGCTCTGGGACCCAAAACTACAACCCTTCTCCTGGCTGTACCCCTACTTTATACATCCACACATAAAATTGGCCCTCTGTATCTGTGGGTTCTGCATCTGTGGATTCAACCAACCGCAAATTGAAAATATTTGGGAAAAAATAATAACAAATAATACAACAATAAAAATAATACAAATTTTAAAATGATACAGTATAACAACTATTTACAAAGCATTTATCTTGCATTAGGTCTTGTGACTATTTATTTATTTATTTTTTGAAACAGGGTCTAGCTCTGTTGCCCAGGCTGGAGTGCAGTGGCATGATCATAGCTCACTGCAATCTTGAACTCCTGGGCTCAAATAATCCTTCCACTTCAGCCTTCCTAGTAGCTGAGACTGCAGGCTCGTGCCACCATGCCTGGTTAATTTATTATTATTATTATTAGTTTTTGTAGAGATAGGGTCTCACTATGTCTCCAACTCCTGGCCTCAAGTGATCCTTCTGCCTCCTCCTCCCAAAGTGCTTGGGATTACAGGTGTGAGCCACCATGCTCAGCCTAGAGATGATTTAAAGTATATGGAAGGATATCATCAATGATGGAATGGATAAAGAAAATGTAGCACATATACACCATGGAATACTACGTAGCCATAAAAAAGGATGAGTTCATGTCCCTTGCAGGGACATAGATGCAGCTGGAAACCATCGTTCTCAGCAAACTAACACAAGAACAGAAAACCAAACATCGCATGTTCTCACTCATAAGTGGGAGTTGGACAATGAGAACACACAGACACGGGTTGAGGGGTGGGCATCATACACCGGGGCCTGTCAGATAGTGGGGAGCTGAGGGAGTGATAGCATTAAGAGAAATACCTAATGTAGATGATGGGTTGATGGGTGCAGCAAACCACCATAGCATGTGCATACCTATGTAACAAACCTGCAGGTTCTGCACGTCCTGTACCCCAGGACTTAAAGTATGATAAAAAAAATTAAAAATTAAAAAATAAAATAAAGTATACAGAAGGATGTGTGTATGTCATATGCAAATACTACACCATTTTATATAAGGGACTTGAACATCCATGGATTTTGGCATCTATGGATGAGGGGGCCTGGAACCAATCCCTCGGAGATACTGCAGGATGTATCTTAGCCTGGCACATAGTGGGCTCTCAATAAATGTTATCCGTGTTTAGTATCCATCATCTTAATGGTGAAGCCAAAGGAAAGGGAAGGGTATGAAGGATGTAGTATCCCAAAACAGAGTGGCTGCAGATACTAGTACCTTCTCCCCCCCCAGTCCCATCCTATCTCATTCCTGATTCCCTGCAGCAACCACTCAACTCTCAACTATTTCTTTTTGTATTTATCATCATATTTTTAATAACTTGTTTTATGGATTTTCTTAAATGTTTTTGTCCATATGTAGGTATTACCTATTGACTTTCTATTACGGAAAATGAATGTTTAGCTCTCTTATAGTACTCCCTCCATACTTCCTTTCCCCCATTTATAATCCCATGTATGTAAAAATAATTTATTCTATTTTGTGTATTTGGTCCTCTCCATAATAACCAAAAATATGGACCAAGGCATAAAAACACTAAAAAAAGGAACCTTGTTTCACATTATTAATGTCAAATAAGACTGAACTCATCTTAAATGAAGCAAAGAAAAAATTTATAATGAAAAAGATTATAATTTACAATGATAATGGAGTTATCACATAACTTTATGCAACAAGGAAGAAGAAATAAAAGGAGAAGGTTTTAGTCATCTTTGTTGGTCCATGTCTGATCAAGCAGAGGAAAACTAAAAAGGACATAAAATATCTAAACAATTTAATAAATAAATTCAAATGTGTCTCCAGATAGACTCATCTGACCAAATAACACATGCGAACATTGACCTTATATCAGGTTATAAGAAAACTGTTTTCCAAAGCAGCTGCACCATTTTACATTCTAATCAGCAGGGCCAATTTCTCTACATCTTCACCAATGCTTGTTATTATGTCTTTTTGGTCATAGCTGCCCTAGTAGGTATGAAGTGGTATCTTACTGTGATTTTGACTGGCACTTATTTAATAGTTAATGATATTGAGCATCTTTTCATGCACTTTTGGTCATTTGTATATCTTCTTATCAGAAATGTCTATATACATTCTTTGCTCATTTTAAAAATTGAGTTGTCTTTTTATTGTTGAGTTATTATTGAATTCTAAGACTTGTATTCTAGATGCAAGCCCCATGAGATATATGCTTTACAACAATTTTCTCCCATTATCAGGGTTGTTTTTTGTATTCTCTTTATGTTGTCATTTGAAACACAGTTTTTAATTTTGATGATGTTCAATTTTTTTCCTTTTATTACTTGTGCTTTTGTAATCATATTCGAGAAACCATTGTCTAATTCCAGGCCATGAAGATTTATGCCAATATTTTCCTCTGTAAGTTTATACCTTTAGCTCTTACATTCAGGTTTTTTTGATATTTTAACTTTTTGTCTATGGTATGAGCTAAGGGTCCAGCTTTTTCTTTGATCTGTGGATATCCAGCTGTCCTGACATCATTTGTTGAAAAGATTATTCTTTTCCCCATTTAATTTTCTTGATTCCCTTGTTGAAAATCAGTTGACCATAAGTATGAGGGTTTATTTCTGAACTCACAATTCTATTATATTCTATTTATGTCTGTTCTTCTGCCAGTACCATGCTGTCTTGATGACTGTGGCTTTGTAAGTAAGTTTTGAATTTGAAAGTATGTCTTCCAACTTCTTTCTTCTTTTTCAAGATTGTTTGGATATTCTGGGTCAGCTTTTCAGTTGCTGCAAAGAAGCCAAGTGAGATTTTAATAGGGATTACATTTAATCTATAGATAAAATTGGGGAATATTGCCATCTTCACAATATAAAGCCTTCCAATTCATGGGCATAGGATGTCCTTCATTTATTTAGGTCTTTTAAATTTTCTTTCAACAGTGTTTCATAGTTTTCAATGTGTATGTGTCATAGTACATTTTTGCTGCCATAACAAAATACCTTAGACCAAGTAATTTATAAATAGCGTAAATTTGTTGCTCATAATTATGGAGTCTGGGAAGTCCAGGATTAGAGCACCAGCAGATTCAGTATCTAGTGAGGGCTTGCCTTCTGCTTCCAAAATGGCACCTTGTTGCTTGACTTTACGTGGTGGAAGGCGGAAGGGCAAAGGAATAGAGCCCTTCTTTCAACTTCTTTCATGACAGCACTAATCCCATTCATGAGGTTGGAGCGTTCATGACTTAATCACTTCCCAAAAGACCCACCTGTTAATACTATCATACTGACTATTAGGTTCTAACATGAATTTTGGAGAGACACACACATTCAAACCATAGCAATATGTTTTGCATTTCTTTTGTTCAATTTATTTCTAAGTATGTTCTTCTTTCTGAAGTTATTATAAATGGGATTTTTTTAAAATTTCATTTTCAGATTGTTCATCGCCAGTATATACAGATCCCCCCCCCAAAATCCAGCATCCAAAATCTTTTTAATAATGACAGGATCCGGTTAGTTTTTGTAGTATAGCTGGCCTCTTGGCCGCTGGTGTAGGGTTTGGAGTAGCTGTGCAGGTACCTGGGGCCTTACTGAAATGCTTATGTATTTCTTGGTCCTTGTGAGGATGAAAGAGCAGGACAATGCATAGACCTTGGGGGCGCCCAGATCAGGACCTTGCCCTCCAATTATGATCCCCACAACCATCCATTTTGTGTTCTTGACCAGGACACTTAATTTTCTTGATCATCTGGCTTGTTGGTGCCACTCATGAACATCCTCTGCAGCACAACTTGGTAGAAGGTGGAGTTGGTTACTCTGGCCAGAAACAGGTACCACTTGACCAACAGCTTTAGGTTAACTTCCTGGCTCTTGGGTTCCTGGCACTGGGTTCCTTGTGGCAGCTGTAGACTCCCATGATGGTGCCTCCTACTCAGCCATGTCCAGAAAGTGAGCACTCTCAGACTCTTTAAATACTTTATTTGGAATTTTTGGACATTTACCTAATTTTTACCACATAGAATTACACATATTCAGAAGTGAGCTAAGAGTCCTTTTCTTATTGGATCATTTAGGTTACCTTAGGTCTGAAATTCTCAGATGTGTGTTGCTCTCATCTCCCAGATCCTTGAAATTTGCCAAAATTTATATTATGTTTGGCAAAATTGAGCAAATATGAACACTTTCAATGTCAGTGAGGAAGTGTTAAAGTGAGCACTTCCATATGCTGTCGGTGGGACTGTAAAATGGTGCGGGCACTCTGAAAATAAATTTGCCAATATCAAAATCCTCAGTAAAGATTGTAATTTTAGACTCTATACTTTTCCTTCTATAAATCTATCACTAAAATACTGATATTCAGACCAAGATTTATGTATAAGACCTCCTCGGTATTATTTTATAGTACAAAAGTGTTGAAATCAATTTAAATGTGCCATAAAAATATTTATCTATGCATTAAAAAAGGCTGAAAGGAAATATACCAAATTGTAATAATGTTATCTCTGAAGAATGGGATGAGGTAAAGTCAGTACAATGAGCAATGGAAAAAGGGGCAAGAGCACAGACTGCATTAGTTACAGACTTGAGTTTGCGTTCTCTCTCTGCCAGATGTAGCCGAATGAGCTTGGGCAAGTTACTTAACATCCCTAAGCTTCAATTTCCTTAAATGTAAGATGGCGATAATAATAGTAGTTATTGCCATATAGGGTTACTGAAAGAATTGAGTGAGATATACAGAAAGTGCTTAGCACAGTAGTTGATCCACAGTGAGTGCTAAGTGTTAGCTCTCATTGTCGTTGGTCACCTGGCCTTGTCATATACAACCGCACAATCCCTTGGAAATGTTTCCACTGAATGAGACACGTATGGATTTGGACAGACTGGCTTTTGCTGCCATGTACATCAATGGCCTTAGTTGTTGAGGACTCGATATGTGCATATGATGTGAATGTGATTGACCAGAGAGGTAGTGTGGCACAGGGGAAAGAACAAGGAAACTTTAGTCCCAAACTAGGTCTTGGTTCCCTCGTCAGTGAAGTGAAGGGAGCTGGACTAGAGAATTTCTAAGATCTCTTCTGGCTCTAAAATGTTCATTTCTCGCCAAGCACAGTGGTTCACCCCTGTAATCCCAGCACTTTGGGAGGCCGAGGCAGGTGGATCACCTGAGGTCAGGAGTTCAAGACCAGCCTGGCCAACATGGTGAAACCCCATCTCTAGTGAAAATACAAAAAATTAGCCAGGTGTGGTAGTTGGTGCCTGTAATCCCAGCTACTCGGGAGGCTGAGGTGGGAGAATCGCTTGAACCTGGGAGATGGAGGTTGCAGTGAGCCGAGATCACGCCACTGCACTCCAGCCTGCTCCAGCCTGGGCAACAAGAGGGAAACTCCATCTGAAAAAAAAAAAAAAAAAAAAATATCAATGCCAAAGCAACTGTATTTTAGACTTTCTTCTTCTAAACACAAGGTGGCAGCAAAAGATAAGGCTCTTGGCTGCCATTTGCTAAAACCAGCAGGGTAAGACAATATTCTTTAATTTACACTACGTTATAAAGTAAAAGATCTAGATGACTTAAGATCACTACCTGCTGTTAGTGGTTTCTGTGAGGCCAAGGTTTAATGTCCCTAGAAGTATGCTTCTATCGCTGTAATCGGAATTGCCCTACTCTTTCAATATATCCACTGAAGCCACCACTCAACACCTCCGCCTACGATTTCTCCAAGGTTTTTTCTATCACTTCTACTGCTTCTTGGAAAAATACCCTTCAAGTTTTCACCTGTGAAAAGCAGGGGTCTTGCTGGCAGAATGACAGCTATGTGCTTTACAAGATAAAAACAGCTTCTGTCTTCCAGGATCGGGGAGGATTTGCAGTATGGGAGCTTTGTAGTGCTGTCCCAGGGAATAAATTTCAAATAAAACACCCATGTGTTGCCAGTCTATTCAAATATGTTCCAGTTATAAACAATAGTAGGAAATCTTGATGATCTGTGGATTTGGTCTCTGTGATCCTTGATTGAAGCTGGTCACTCCTGGCCAGGTGGGGCTGGAAAAGGGTGGTGAGAAAGTGCGAGACAGACCATGAAGTGAGATGGGAAACCCCATTGCAGAAACAGAGTGAGGGATCTGTCCTTAGAATCTAAAGAAGGTTGTTCTGAAGATCCCTAGGGAAGAGGCCAGGGGCCCAGCTGAGATACAGGTGAGGCAACCCTCAGGAGATTTTCAACCTGAGGCCAGAGGTAGTGGGCATGAGGCCTAAATAGAAAGGTATTCTTTCTTCAGGGACCTTGGGGATTTCCCGGCAGAAGTTGACCTAAGTGAGGCAGTTGGGAGTAGAATGGAAGGGCTAAAAAAGATAGGGCCAAAGGTCAAGTTAAAGGATTGACATGTAGACTAGAAGGAAATTGACACAAGTACCAGGAAGAAGATGTTTAATGATTTTGACGATGCCACACGGCTTGAGCAACTGGAAACTGAAATGGCATTGGGCTCATATCCTGAGATTCCAAAGCAGAGGGAATCTCCAGAGGAGAGGAAGGAGGGCAGGTTATAAACGGAGCCTTGTTTTTCAGAGAGGATCCTCTTCCTTCTTTTCTTTTCTTCCTGCTAAGTGGTAAGAGCAGAAAATCATTAAAGAAAGCAGCAGAAGAAACTAGCAGATCTGGAATGTGGGCCATTTTCTTACCACAATGTGAGCTTCTTTACTTCCCCAGGATTCTACCTGCTTTAGGGGTCACACTCTCTGCAGGGTGCTTGGGGATCAAGGGACAAGGAGGGAAAATGTCTTAACCTTTAAACTGGTGGCCTTTTTGGCGGTTACTATCTAAATTACCTCCAAAATGATTAGGGATGGAAAGGGGAAAGAAACCCTAACCTGGCCCTAAGGGACTTGGGATAGGGATCAGATACTGCAGTGAGTGTGGAATCACACATTTCTCTTTCAACTTGATGAGGTGCTCCCACGGGGGGACAGTTAGCAGAAAATTTGGTAAAGGCCTTATCACAGACCCAAGATATGACCAACTGGGGTGAGCTTTAAGGAAGAACTAGGGTAGAAAATAGTTAGTGTTTTGCTGAAATACAGGGAAGAAACAAGGTGGATTGGATCATAACTCGCTTCCTTGACAATGTCATAAAAGTACCCAAACTGTGGAATGCACCCACATCTGCACGAACAAGTCTTGTGAAATGCTTTGATGCTTGCCCCGTGCCACACATCTCAGGCCTGCCATGGTGCTAAGTTACCCTCCATGGAAACAGGGCTTCCAGCTTCCATCTGGGAGTGGGAGCAGCAGGTTAACTTTGTGTCAAAGACTCATCCTTCCTTTCCTTTGACTTCAAAGGTCCCTCCGTGGAACTGTTCTACTGTTGGGCCTTTCATGACTCCCTATCAGAGGTTTTGCATGTATGCTTTAGACTCTGAAAGGGAGATAATGCCAGCTAAACACAAGGAAAGCTGGTCAGCCTGAGTGTGGGAGAAGGGGAAGCTGGTTGCTGGTTCTAATTCTAATGTTTGAGGGGAAAATAATACTTTTTTTTTTTTTTTTTTTTTGAGACAGAGTATTGCTCTGTCACCCGGGCTTGCATGATATTGGCTCACTGCAACCTCTGCCTCCCAGGTTCAAGCAATTCTCATGTCTCAGCCTCCCGCGTAGCTGGGACTACAGGCACTTGCCACCACACCCAGCTAATTTTTGTATTTTTAGTAGAGACGGGGTTTTACCATATTGGTCAGGCTGGTCTCGAACCCCTGACCCACCCATCTCAGCCTCCCAAAGCACTGGGATTACAGGCATGAGCCACTGTGCCTGGCCAGAAAATAATACTTCTATCTCACTGATCACATTTACTGGTAGTAAGCTTTAAGCAGGAAACAAGAACTGAGTAATTGCGGCAGAAAAGCCTTTAGAAGAAAATGACATCATTGTCATTAGCAAATGCCCGCAGAGATAATATCTCTGACCTTAGCTGGTAGGCACTGAGAAAATTCTGAGGATAGAGGAGGAGGCTGGAGGACTTGGGACTTTGATTTTTCTTAACTGGGTCAGACATTGATCTTTAAAAAATGATGTACGCTTTATAGTTATTAACTTATCAATTAAAATGTTCTGCTGCTACAGTTCCTGGAGTAGGGGTAGAACTCTTGAGTTTACTGAGGACCAATGACCTACATTAAAATAAATCAAAGCCTAAAGGGAAGCAAAAAGCAACTTAATTGACTTAAAAAATGTTAAGCCATTCACTGGTTTAAGTAAAAAATATGAAGCATAGTAACAATTTTCAGCCACCCTGGAAAACAGTTTGGAAGTTTCTCAAAAAGTTAAACATGAACTTACCATGTGGCCAGGAATTGCAGTCCGAGGTAAATACCCAAGAAAAATGAAAACATACATCCAAACAAATGTTCATAGTAGCATTATTCATGATAGCCAAAAAGTGGAGAAACCCACATTTTTGTTAACTGATGGTGAATAAATTAAATGTGGTATATCAATATAATGGAATATTATTTAGCCACAAAAAAGAATGATGTACTGATACATGCTGCAATGTGGAGAAACCTTGAAAAACATGCTCACTGAAAGAAGGCAGACACCAAAGGCCACATATTGCATGATTCCATTTATATGAAATGCCCAGAACAGGGAAATCCATAGAAATATAAAGTAGATCAGTGGCTGAGGGGGGCTGGTTTGGTATAGAAGAGAATGGAGTAGGACTGCTAGTGGATATGAGGTCTCTTTTGGGATGATGAAAATGTTCTGAAATTAGATAGCAGTCCTAGTTGCACAACTCTGTAAATATACTATAAGCCAATGAACTATTCAATGAAAAAGGGTGAATTTTATAGTATGTGGATTTAATTTTATGATATGTGAATTACATCTCAATAATATATGAAGCATGAAACTTTATCCAATAAATATATTAAACATTTAAAATTCAATTAAAATTAAAAATGAAATATAGGGAAAAAGAAGAAGACAATGAAGGAAGATAGAAGAGAAAATACTTGGCTCAAGAAAGAAAATAAGCTGGGTGCAGAGGCTTACATCTGTAATCCCAGCACATTGGAAGGCCAAAGCAGGAGTATCACTTAAGCCCAGGAGTTCAAGACCAGCCTGGGAAACATAGTGAGACCCCATTTGTTAAAAAAAGTTAAGGTGCGGTGACTCACACCTGTAATTCCAACACTTTGGGAGGCTGAGGTGGGCAGATTGCTTGAGGTCAGGAGTTCGAGACTAGCCTGGAATGGTCAAATCCTGTCTCTACTACAAATACAAAAATTAGCCAGGCATAGTGCCGGAAGCCTGTAATCCCAACTACTCGGGAGGCTGAGGCAGGAGAATTGCTTGAACCCAAGAAGTAGAAGTTGCAGTGAGCCAAGATCATGCCTCTGCACTCCAGCCTTGGTGACAGAACAAGACTGTCTCAAAAAAAAAAAAAAAAAAAAAAAAAAAAAAAAAAAAAAAAATTTAGCTGGATATTGTGGCATGTGCCTGTAGTCCTAACTACTTAGGAGCCTGAGGCAGAAGGATCAGTTGAGTCCAGGAAGTTGAGGCTACAGTGAGCCAAGATGGTGCCACTGCACTCCAGCCTGGATGACATAATGAGTTGTCTGAAAAAAAAGAAAAGAAGGAAGGAAGGAAGGGAGAAAATGAAAACCAAACAAGAGAAGAGAGGCTGATTCCATGATTTTCAACACAGTAGAAATTTCCATTGTTCTCTGAGGCTCCCTTGGGCTCTGGTCTTCAGAATGTTATTGTTATTATAATTATTATTTTTCCTTTAGAACTTCTAATGAACACAATGACCATTGCTTCCAGGTTTTCTAATTGTCCCTTGCCCTTAAACTCCTCAGTGGCTTGGGTTTTATTCCAATAGAGCAGAGGATATGAAAGATTTCTTGGTTAATGTTTCTTGGTTTGCAGTATCAGTCAGTGACCAGAGTTGGATTTTACGTCTAAAAACTACATAAACTCTAGCTGAGACTTGTCTGGGTGTAGACTTCCTATTGCCAAATTTAATTTTATTATTTAAAGTCATGTTGAGAAGTCAAGTAGGTGGTCTTTCTTCTAAGCTAGGATAGACTTATCAGTCTCACTTGCCTGTTACTATTTTAGGAGGTAAGTAATTAATTTGAGATATTAGGCATAAGCTGGTCTTGATGTGTTCTCAAACTCCAGGTGGGTAGAAAGCTCAACTATTGACACAGGGCCTGGCATGGGAAATGATTACATGGGAAGCCATATCTAATAACCAGAAATGATACTTCATAATAAAACAAAGATAATGAGAGAGATTGAGAGTCTGGTTAGTGTGTGAAACTAGCAGTAGACTGAGAGACTTAGAGGGAAAGTGGGTTGTGGTCCTTCTTTGAAGTCACCACAGAGTCTTTCCGCTCCTTCACCCACTATGGTTAGTCGATCACCAAGAATATTGACTTTACCTCCTATTATTACTCAAATGTATATCTCTTCTCCATCATTTCTCCTGTTCAGTTCCTCTTCCTCTCTAGCCTGGTCAATTGCAATATCTTTGTAACATGTTTTCTAGACTGTAATATTGCTCTTATTATCCATCCTTCCAACTAGGAAAGTAATATTTCTGAAGTCCAAATCATGCCATGTCCCTACCCTATTAGTTATCTGTGTTGAGATCAGATGAAGCTATAGGCAGAGATGCTCTTATGGCATGAAGGACTGGGGTTCCCTTGCAAGACCATTAGAATTTACCTTATCTGAGCCCCTACTCAGGAGCCTGGAGGAATCGCTGAACTGAATGGTCTGAGTCAGCTGATACTCTCAGGTAACAGCACTTTGCTCATAATATATGAAAACAGGAGCATGATTTAAAAAAAAAAAAAAGCAACCAAAATCACCAGCTAATAGATATTATGCAATAAACACATTAGAGAAACACAAAGTCCTGGTGTATACAAACAGTGCAGTCCCTGAGGACAGTCTAGCCAATAACTACACTTAAGTTGGGTCTCCAGATCTGATTTTCTAAGTTTCTGATCCTGCATCCTTTCATAAACTATAGCTGCTACCTCCAATCCCAGCTCAAGTCTCATGAACAGGAAATCTGGGAAAAAGTTTTACAGGGAGGTTTGAGAACTCCCTCTGAGCTAGCCAATCCAGAGTCTTGCTTTCAGCCAAACTTCCATCATACCCAGATTTTAATGATGAGTTATTTATGTTCTCACTTAAGGAAATCCTTTCCTACCCTTTGAAACTTCTATTTATCTTGTTATTAAAACTGTCTTCCAATAGATTTCCTGCTCCGATACAACACACTTGGTGACTTTCTCCGTCTTACAATGGGATTAGATATTTAGTGCTGAAAGGATCATTGCAAGGATAGCAATCAGGTTTCTTCTCAGTGACAACTGCTTGGTCTTGTCTGTTGTAAAAGAACTTTGCTCTGAGCTTTGATAAATGGAAAATGTCCACCAAGGGCCCTGGTGGGAAAGAGTCCGTGTGTCTGCCCATCCTGGATCATATCCTTGTCATCCAGGAACTAACAAGTCACCCCAGTTTACATGCAGTTGGCATTGGATGGGTGTAGGCAAATCACCTGGACTATCAAAGATAGAGTGTCTAAAAAGGCTCACTTCCTCCCCATCCCAGGTGGTAACGCTGCATCCCGAGTACAGAACATCCCTAACCCTGCATGCCCAGGGTACTGTTCTCAGCTCTGCTGGTCTGACCAGGTAGCTTCACAGAATTCTTGCTTGGCTAACATGTAATTTTTTGACATGATGTGCTAGATAGATAAGATTTAGGATTCTTATCCATACAAATGAAACTTAAAGAATTTCTCCTGATTGAGTTGCTTAGGGTGGTTTTTTTTTTTCTTTTAAATATATTAGGGGGATGTTGAGGCTGTAGTCAGTGGCTGATGATTTGAAAATTTCTTCAGCATGGGTTCTGTTCTGCTAATTCTCAGACCAGTGAGGGCCTGTGAATGCTAGCAGAGAGAGGAAAAGGCTAGGGACCCTGATCAGATTAGGACCCTGGACCGGAACTTGTTACCATGTGACCTTGGACCACTCATTTAACCAAAGCTTCCCAGCCATTCCCCATGGAAAGGAGGTGGATTGAATGACCTCCCGGCAGCCTCACCGGGATATTGTGGCTACAGCAGAACAAGGGCTGCATATAGAAGTGGGACATGAAGACTTTTTCCTTACAAAGTAAATGATATGAATTGACTGTGGTAAAGTTTCTTTTTTTTTTTTTTTTGAGACGGAGTCGCTCTGTCGCCCAGGCTGGAGTGCAGTGGCCGGATCTCAGCTCACTGCAAGCTCCGCTTCCCGGGTTCACGCCATTCTCCTGCCTCAGCCTCCCGAGTAGCTGGGACTATAGGCGCCCGCCACCTCGCCTGGCTAGTTTTTTTGTATTTTTTAGTAGAGACGGGGTTTCACTGTGTTAGCCAGGATGGTCTCGATCTCCTGACCTCGTGATCCGCCCGTCTCGGCCTCCCAAAGTGCTGGGATTACAGGCTTGAGCCACCGCGCCCGGCCCAACTGTGGTAAAGTTTCTAATTCAGATTTTTTTTTAGTCCAGAGGGACAGCTTTTAAAATGAGAAATTTATTTAAGTTATAAGGAAATATCTATCAACCCTCAGAAATGGCAAGATGATTATTTTGGTTTTGTGTGTGTGTCTGTGTGTGTGTAATCCTAGTGGAGGGTGGGAGCTTGCCTCTTAAGAATCATATGAAATATCAAATTATCTCAACTTCTGATAAATAGGGGGAAAGAGAGACGTTTTGGGGAGGTTCAAACTTCTATAATTCTTTAGGCATTTAACCCCCCAAGAGCAGGGACTACATTTATTCATTTGCAGTATCCTCCACTCCATGTCAGCATCTGGCACCTAATATGCACTCCATAAATGTTTGTTGTGGTTGAATGAGAGCATTTCCCCACATGTCTTTGAAAGACAGAGGCAAAAAGCAGAGCGTCTCATTAACAGACAGGGTTTTATTTCATTTTCCCCTCCCCTCTCCTTCCTTTTTGCCTGCCTGCCTTCCTTCCTTCCTTCCTTCCTTCCTTCCTGCCTGCCTGCCTTAAATAATCTGAATGATTTGAAAGAATCAAAAATGGCTCTTCACATTTGGTAGGGCTCTATGGAGCTTACCCGAAAGTGAACATGTTTCTAAATGTGTGCTGTAACACATCTGGGGCTGGGCACCCAAGCCTGTTCCTGTGTACTCTCTCATTTGCCTAGGAAACATAAATATTGATACAGGTCAGTGAAGCAAACTCTTGAGGGCTGTATTGAAATTCTTTTTATTGCAGGTGATGTAAACTCAATGAAGCAAAAAGAAGATATTTATTGAACCAGTACAAAAAGGGCAGGGGCAAAGGGATTACATACCCTAGAGATCACTGGAAGGGGAACAAGAATGGAGCTAGGAGTCTCCTTTTCCCAACACTGCCTCTCTCTGCTTGTTTTCTTCATTCACACCAGAGTATGGATACACAGCTGGTGAAGGCTCAAGATGCGGCATAGCCTTGCCCTTGGAAGACAACTGAGAGCTACAGTCTGGTTGTAAGTGAAGAAATCCCAGCAAAGGCTTCTGGTTGGCTGGGCTTAGGCCACATGCCCACCTGGGTGGCCAGTGAAACACTGGTTGGGAACACCTTAGAATCACCGACTGTAAAGTGGAGGGTTATTCCCCTAAAGAAGGGATGCCTTTCCCAGAAAGGAGGGTTCTGGATAAACAAAGTGCATCTCTAGGGGCCAGGGAGTAGTCATAGAAACTATGGACCAAAAGATAGTACTTGCTGACCAAGAGGCCCCAGTTTACTCCTAAATGTTCAGAGGGCGCATTTAACTTCAGTGACTTCAATTATTTCTGTAAATTTTGGTAAACAGAAAAAAGGAGGAGAAATAGACAAAATAGAAAAATAGCAATATAAATGATGCAATCAATTCAGTCTGATATTCTACTCACTGAGTCTATATCCTAAAGCAAGAATCAGGGACATCATGAATCACATTTGGTCTCATTTCCCGACAGAACAAACATCTTTTCCTTTATCTAGCATTGAACCAGAAAAGCAGAGGGCCATTCCAATGCCGGAGGGAAATTGTGCCAAGCTTATGAAGAGGCAGGTGCCAAAATAGTGCCTTCCTAGAAGATTTTTCAGGACAGTCTTGACTACATGTGATTTTCACTGTATACACTGATGAATTTTATAATTTAAACGTCCATAAAATGCGGTCCTTTTAGGCTTTTTGTATGTGCATCTGGGTGTATTATTCAGAATGAAATCTCTTTATTGAATCTTTCCTATTTATGAGAATTGGGTGGAAATGAACAGGATAACTAATGAGTGGATTTGTGAGGTGTGAAGTGTGACAATACTATAACAGAAGATTTTGTGTTGAGCTTCTTGTATTTTAATCATTTCTTAAAATTCTGCTTGATGCTTTAATGGAAGTATTTGATTATAGACACACAAGACTAGCTTCTTTTAGGTCCTCCAATTTCATTGTCCAGCTAATCCTTACATCCCAAAGAATTATCCAGAGTGGAACTGAATACTCCAGTAATCAGGGACACCTCCCATTCAAAGCAAGCCTTTGATCTTCAGATAACTCTGACCATTAAAGTGATGTCCCCTGTACATTAAGCCCAAATCTGAATTCCTATAATTTATACTCTTTGATAATATATCCCTTTCCAGGGTCAAACAGAAATCGTCTAATCCGTCTGCCTCTTGGCAGCATTTCAAGACTTTGAAGAGACCAGTCATGTCCCAACAAGTCTCTTGTTATCTTCTTTTGCTTTATTTTCACCAGCTGCTCCTGATGTTGATGATGATAACAACACTAATAATAACAATTAACAATAATTGGGTGCATATCATGTGCCAGGTGTTCTAAGCAATAATATATACACACACACACACACACACACACACACACACACACACACTCATACAAATCTCATAACAATCCTAGAAGGTATTATCCCCATTTTACAGATGAGGAAACTAAGGCCCAGAGAGGTTGAATAATGTGGCTCAGAGAGGCCCAGAGAGATTAGATAATGTGCCCAAAGTTATACAGCTAGTGAGTAACAAAGCCTAACTTTGAGCTCAGGCAATTAGGCTCCTGGGCCTTCCTTTGCTAGGTGACACTACTCTGAATGTGATCCAGGTTGTCCCCATTTCTCTTAGAATAATGTCCAGAAGTGGATACAATCCTACAGGATCTGTCTGCCATGAACTATTAATGCCACTCAAGTTTTCATTAGCTATATACTACACCTCCTTCTAAACACTGAAGCAAAGAGGAGCTCATCCACTTCCTTAACAAATGTGGTTATACCTATGCCATTTTCAGTGTGTGGAGTTAACTCGCACCAAGCCAATCAGATCAATAACCACAGCTTTTCCCCAATATTTGGGCAGCTAAAACTAGGGACCACTATCATAGCAGAGAATTCTCACTGTGTATGAGAATCATAGACTTCTGTTGTGGTAACAAGGGGCTGCTATTTCCATCTTTGGCTGTGGAATAGCTTTCTGTGGCTGCTGCTAAGCTCAGGAGAGTTAGCAAATCATATGCCTTCATTACTAGTTGGTTCTGTAACAGGGGTCTTTTTTTAAAAAATCATACGAGTTGATGGGTGCAGCACACCAACATGGCACATGTATACATATGTAACAAACCTGCACGTTATGCACATGTACCCTAGAACTTAAAGTATAATAAAAAAAAAAAAAATCATTCAAAACCTAATCTCTAATACTCCCTTTAAGGGTTTGATTAAAGTTGAGTACCTTTGAAAAAACACTGACGTGATTAAATATGGTGGCCAGAACTCTATTTACAGTCAATAAGCCAGTAAGGCCTGGGGTTTCAAGAGATGTGAAGCCTGTGTGTATGTGTGTGTGTGTGCACACGTATGTGTGTTGAAAGATAGACAGTTTTCAGAATTATTTTATGATGTTGCTATTACAAACATATTAGCTAACTCTGGAAACTGGGCTAAATTGCTGGGACCTAAATAAAACATCTTAGATGACAATTATGGCATTCAAGTCAGTAAGACATCATTTGCTTTGTTTTTAAGTGTTCTATACAGCCATCCTGATAACAATATTCCAAAGCTGTTAAGCTCACATTGCATTCTATGCAAGCCAATACCACTCTGCTTGCACAATAGTTTCATAGTTTCACACAGAACAATGACATTGTAGAAGCGGGGACAGCAAAGTCATTGTGCCCCAGTGATGCCCATGATTAATAAAAGGTGACGTAGGTGATTAATCAGAAGTTGTACATGTTGCCAAATTTACAAACTTGTGGATTTCAGTATAGATCACTGTACTTTATAAACCTCTCATTCATTCATTCAATAAACATTTAAAGGTTCACAAGCCCATTAAGTACTGGGAATACAATAAAACATAATCCTATACTTTCACCATGTGATCAACTTAATATTACCAATAATGGGGATTGGTAAGCAAATCAGTGTCATAAAGTGCCTCCTGATGTGATGCACTGGGAAGGACATGATATCACCCTGTGGTTCCTGCCAAACATGCTTAACCTCAATCTAATCATGAGGAAACAATCAGACAAATCCAAATTTTGGAGCGACATATGAAACAATTAAACTCTTTTAAAATGTCAGTGTCTTGAAAGAAAAAAATAACAAAAAAAAAAGGTAGGGAACTGTTGGAGGGTAGAAACATGATAATTAAATACAGTGAATGATCCCTGATTGGATCTTTTTTTTTAAAATGTCATTATTAGGACAATTGAGAAGTTTGAATATCTAGTCTATATTATATATGAATAAGTACTTTATTATATGCTATATATTATATATTATATATTATATACTTATGATTAAGTATATATTATATACTAAAAGGTACCAGTGTAGCTTTTTTTAGTGTGATAATGATATAATTATATGAGAATATCTTTATTCTTAGGAGATACATAATAAGGCATTAAGAGGTAAAATGTCATGCCTAAATCTTACTTTTAAATGTTCTGTTGGCCAGAACAGTACCTAGGGCACTGTTTTCAGCTCTGCTGGTCTAAGCTCTGACCAGGTTGCTTCTTAGAATTCTTGTTTGGGGCAGTGGCTCATGCCTGTAATCCCAGTACTTTGGGAGCCTGAGGCAGGCAGATCACCTGAGGTCAGGAGTTCAAGACCAGCCTGGCCAACATGGCAAAATCCCATCTCTATTAAAAATACAAAAAATTAACCAGGCGTGGTGCCTGTAATCCCAGCTACTCAGGAGGCCGAGACAGGAGAACCGCTTTAACCTGGGAGGCGGAGGTTGCCGTGAGCTAATATTGTGCCACTGCACTCCAGCTGGGGCAACAGAGTGAGACTCTGTCTCAAATAAAAATAAAAATAAATGGTTTAGTAAAAAAGAGATTAGATATATGGCTATAGTAATAGCTATATTAATATATCTTTTATTGTTCACATTATACATGTATTTTCTATTAACATCTATATGAACATCTATATTACATGTCCAGTATATCTCACTATGTATGGTTATTATATTAGTATCCTAGGGCTACCAGAACACATTCTCACAAACTGGGTAGCTAAAAACAAAAGAAGTTATTCTCTCACAGTTCTGGAGGCTTGAAGTCTGAAATCAGGGTGGTGGCAGGGCCATGCTCCCTGCAAAACCTAGAGGGAGGACCCTCCCCAGTCTCCTCCAGCTTCTGGTAGTTGCCAGCACTCCTTGTCATTCCTCGGCTTGTAGTTGCATCACTCCAAGCTTTGCTTTCATCTTCATGGGACATTCTCTCTGTATGTCTCTGTCTAAACTTCTTTCTTTTTATAAGGACCCCACTTATTGGATTAAGGCCTATCCTAGTTCTGTATGACCTCATATTAACTTGATTGTATCTGCAAAGACCCGATTTCCAAGTAAGGCCGTATTCCCAGGTACTGAGTAGACCTGAATTTGGGGGACACTGTTCAACCCAATAAGGTATATAAAGATATTATAGAGGGAGAGGGTGGGGTTATAGGATGGGAGCAGGTACAATGTAGCAAAATATTAATAGATGATGAATTTTGGTGAAAGGTAAGTGAGTGTTCATTTTGCCCTTCTTTCAATGATTCTAAAGTTTGAAATATTTCCAAATAAATTAAAATGTGGGGAAAATATACTGTATCAAAAAAAGACATTGCCTTTGTTCTTCAGGCTATGTCGATGTTATGGAGGACACTGGAGCGAATGCCTCATGATGATAGCACTGCGGGGCCCTGCAGGAACAGGGAAGACAGCAGACAGTGCCAGCTGTGCTTGGAAATGTTAGGAAGCATTTCCATGAGAAGTGACAGCCAGTTGAACAGAGTTGTGAAGGATGGTGTCAGAGTCAGAATCAGGGGTGAAGGTGCATCTGGGGAGCTGCCAGTTGACCCGAATGGTTGGAACAAGGGGCATGTGTGTGACAATGGTGGTGCCAAGGCTGGAGAGAGGCAGGAAGCCTGTCATCCAGGATGCTGCACCGTGAAGACTGGGGGAGCTGTGGCAGAACTTTAAGCAAGGTGTAACCTGAGCAAAGTTTTGTTTGAGGGCTGAGGCTATGAAGAAGCTTGAATACAAACTAATTGGGAGACTGGTGGGACAAGGGGACAAGCCAGATGAGAAACAAGGCTAAGAAGAGTAGAGAGAGCGAGGGCAATAGCAGGAGGTACAGGGTTCCGGCAAATGTTTGTTTTTATAAGAAGAGAGAAACATAAGCATGTGTATATGCCGAGGAAGAAGAGACAGCAGATTGGGGTAGGCTGCAGATCCAGGAGAGCAGAGATGATGAAGGAAGCAAGTCCTGGGACATGGGACCCAGAGCACAATGGGAAAGAGCCCTGTTTCTACTGGTACAGTGAGGCAGGGACTGGGGAGAGGGGAGGCGTGGGCCTCAGATCTTCTCAGGACCTCATGAAGAACAAGGGAGAGGGGAACAGAGACCAGGCAGGGGCAGAGCCATAGAAGACTGACTGAGGTGGACAGGAGAAAGGAAGAGAGTGAGCCCAAAGGAGGCGAAAACAGGGTTACTGGTGAGGGAATTGGGAAGCAAAATGATGAGTCTTGGTTGGAAAGTTATCGACTCAGGGATCAGTATCCTGCCTTAATTAACAAAACAGGGTTTCTCCCTGCTGCATCCTCCAGGCACACCTGGATGGGGCGTGTTAGGTTTCACCATCAACCCTTACAAGGGCTGCTTCAATAGATTTGTGCCCAGGATTCCCAGAAAACAGGTTTCCATGAAAGCAACTGATACGGAGAGTTGGGTTAGTGAGTAGCCCTTCACCCTGCCCCCAAGAGCTTTTTATGTTAGTTTGTTTATGAAAGGGAAGGATGTCCATCATGCCATTCCATTTAACTGTTAACTATCCAGGGGTTACACACAAGACTGATGAGATGTGTAGGCTCAAAAACAGAGCAGGCCAAAGGTAGGCATGCCAGGACCTAGAGCTGAAATGATTTTCTCTAAAATGGATTTCTTTCTCCTTTTCTCACTTCTGCTTCCTTGGTGAGAGTGCCATTTGTAGTCCTTCATGTGGTTCCCAGACTTCCCTCCTTCTAGAGTTGAATCCAGTACAAAAGAACAATCATCTCTATCCCAGCATTTCTGCCAAGTCCAGCCTAAATGAGCATAGGGGCAGGTGATGTGCTGACTGCTTGGGCCAGGTCAGGTATTTTCATTGGAACTACCTGGGGTAAGGGTGGCAAAGAGGGGTCCCCACTGAAAGAAGTGTAGGCACAGTTAACAGGAAATAAGCAGAATCACCGAAGCTTGTAGCATTGGGTTTAGTTCCAGAGAGCCGCAGTAGGGCTTTTAAATGCTTTTGTAAAATGAGAGATTCACAGGAAGTTTGAAAAAATAGTACAGGGAGAGGAATTTGACCTTGGTACAATGCATGTGTAGAGTTCCTTGCCATTTTGTCATTTATGTAGACTCTGTAGCCAGCAGTGCAATGAACATATGGGACTATTGCACCACCACAAAAATCCCCCTCATGCGACCCCTGTCTAGTCATACTCATTTCCCTCCACCCCACCATCCCTAACCTCTGGCAACCACCATTCTGTTTTCTACTTCTAAGTTTGTCATTTTGAGAATGTTACAAAAATATCCTTCCTTTTAATTGCAGAGTAATATTCCATGGTATGGATGGATGTAAAACAGTTTGTTTAACCACTCACCTTTCAAGGGGCATTTTGGTTGTTTCCAGTTTTTAGCTATTAAAATAGTGCTGCTATGAACAGTTGTGCACATGTTATTATGTGGACATACGTTTCCATTTTTCTGGAATAAATGCCCAGGAGAGTGCTAGATCATACGTTTTTAAACAAACTACCAAACTATCTTCCAGAGTGTCTATAACATTTTTCATTCCCACCAGCAATGTATGAGAGATCAAGTTTCTCCATATCTTGCTAGCATTTGGTATTTGTATTAGTCCGTTCTTATGCTGCTCTAAAGAACTGCCCAAGACTGGGTAATTTATAAAGGAAAGAGGTTTAATTGACTCACAGTTCCACATTGCTGGGGAGGCCTCAGGAAACTTACAATCATGATGGAAGGCAAAGGAGAAGCAGGCACCTTCTTCACAGGGTGGCAGGACAGAGTGAGTGCAAGCCAAGTTATAAAACCATCAGATCTCGTGAGACTCACTCATTATCACGAGAACACTATGGGGGAAACCACCCCCATGATCTAATTATCTCACCTGGTCTTGCCCTTGACACATGGGGATTATGGGGATTACAATCCAAAATGAGATTTTGGGTGGGGACACAGCCAATCCATATCAGTATTATTACTATTTTTTTTTAAATCATAGTTATTCTAACAGGTATGTAATGACATCTCAATATGGTGTCAATTTGCATTTCCCTAATGGCTAGTGATGTTGAACATCATTTCATGCTCTTATTTACCATGATGTAACCTCCGCAGTTGGATGTCTCCTCATGTCTTTTGCCCATTTTCAAATTAGATTTTTTTTTTCTTAATGCAGAGATTTTTAAAGACTTTTAGTAACATTCTTAGAGGCTTTTAAAAATCATTCTTCCAAGTACAGAATATATTTCAATTCAGCTGTCACTAGCAGGATGTTAACTCTAAATCCATCATTGCCTCAGCATGGATGCAGGACCCAATCCTCTGTTATTCAACACAGGCATTTTCCACACATATCACATTCAAAAAAACCCTGCTACATCCTCATCTCTTCCCCAGCCATTACCTGAACCTTACCCCTGAGCTAGAATCTCCAGAGCAGCTTCAACTTTAGCCTCTAGAGTTGCTCCTGACCTCATGATTTGCTATTGCACCACTAAGCTGAAACCAAGAGTTGAAACCAAGCTTTGGGAATTATACCTCTTTTGCTGGATCCACACGCCCTGTGATATAAAAATAAATGTCGGCCAGGTACGGTGGCTCACGCCTCTAATCCCAGCACTTTGGGAGGCCGAGGCAGGTGGATCACCTGAGGTCAAGATTCAAGACCAGCCTGGCCAAGATGGTGAAACCCTGTCTCTACTAAAAATACAAAAATTAGCCCGGCGTGGTGGCGGGTGCCTGTAATCCCAGCTACTCCAGAGGCTGAGGCAGGAGAATCGCTTGAACCTGGAGGCAGAGGTTGCAGTGAACTGAGATTGTGTACTGCACTCCAGCCTGGGCAACATGGTGAGACTCCATCTCAAAAGAAAAACATAAAAAATAAATGTCAGTGTGTTCCTGTGTACTTGTTCCCCTGTGCACCAGCCAGTTTGTAATTTGTCTCCTATCTCAAAAGACAAAGGGTAAATGGGAAAGAGTAGAAACTTGAAAATGTGACCCCCTAAAGACAGTGGGTCCCCCTTTGAGCATCACTAATTTGCAGGCATAGGAAGGAAATAAAAGAATGTGGAAGAGAATGTCTACAGGAGGAAGTCTTGGGTACACTGTACACCACATGGGACAATAGCCTTCCCTAATGTACTCAGAGTCTCTGGCAGGTTATTTTTAACTGCCACATTGTCAAGTAAATGTTTGCACTTTGATAAGTGTCCTGTCCACTGGCTTGTTCTAAACTCTGGTCTGGGAGCTTACCAGAAGAGCCTAGGAGTGGTATGCAAGAGAGAGAGCCTGGATGAGTGAAACATAATAATTGTTTAGCTGCCAGCCTTGATGTCTATGACAGATCAAACAATCCACTTGCATTGTGTTTCACTGCTTGCATCACCTGGTCATGAGTTGTCAGTGGAATTTGTGGAATGGATTGTTCTCGCAGAGTCACCCAATATCCCTGAACAATGGGAGCATACATTCTTAGTTTTATATAAGAGCTAATAAGGAACGTTCCAGCCACCCGATCAGAGGCAGGGAGCTGTTGCTGATGCTTGCCTACTTGTTTTCCTTCTTTCTCACTTTCCCTTTCTCCTTCTCCTCTCTGAAGGAAGAAAGAAGGGGGCAGGGAGGGAAGGAAAAAAGATCCATTATGTAGAGGTCACTAGAAGAGTGACACCACAGGTTGCAGGGAAGATAAATATGAAATATGGAAAATAAGGGGTACTCTGTGGTTTTCCCTTCATAGAATTTGCTCTTATTTATTTATTGGTTCTTCCTCAGTGAATAACCTTCTAGAAAAAGGCATCAGGCTGGGCGCGGTTGCTCATGCCTATAATCCCAGCACTTTGAGAGGCCAAGGCGGCGGGATTGCCTGAGGTCGGGAGCTTGAGACCAACCTGGCCAACATGGTGAAACACCGTCTCTACTAAAAATACAAAAATTAGTTTGGCGTGTGGGGCATGCCTGTAATCCCAGCTACTTGGGAGGCTGAAGCAGGAGAATCACTTGAACCCGGGAGGTGAAGGTTGCAGTGAGCTGAGATGGTGCCACTGCACTCCAGCCTGTAACGCTGCAGGAGTGCTTTTCGTTGCATATAACAGAAAACTAACTCCAACTGGGTAAAACAAGAAAAGAGATTGATCAACTCAGCACTGCAAAGTTTAGAAGTAGTGGTTTCAGTGTTGGTTTGATTTAGTAACTTGTCATTTTTTCTTTACCTTTTATGGTGTCGATTTCAAAGGAAGGCTGGCTCCATGCTACAGGGTTCATTTCCAAAAACAGGCAAGTCTTTTTCACAACTCGTGATGAGGAGACTTGTTCTTAATACTGGATGGATCTCCCATGACCAGGCCCCTGGCCAGGGAAGTGTCACGTGCGGATTGGCTGAGGCTTGGCTTTCCTGAACCAATCCCCACAGCTGGTGGTGGAAGGGCCCTGTTGATTTAGACGCCATGGTTCTTCACAAGCGAGGGTGAATGGATATTGGGGCAACAACTGCAATGCCTACTACTACATCTTCTTAAAAAGCTATTCTAATTTCTGCACTGATGATTAAAATCCTTTAAGAGAGCAACAAGCCTCTCATTCTGAAACTTGAGATAAAATCGAAATAGTAACAGTGAATTAATTTACACTGAAACATGTTGCAGGAATAAATTTTTACAATAACATTTGTCAAGTGAGGCAAGGAGTAATTTTATTTCTCTACAATTGAATTAGATTAACTTATTAACTGCAATTTCTACTTGGTAATAGAAAACTATATCTTTCTAATTCAAGCTAAATCCAATTACTTCTTGTTTAGAACTCAGTCTTCTCCTCCTCCTCCTCCTCCTCGTCCTCCTCCTCCTCCACCTCTTCTTCTTCTTCTTCTTCTTCTTCCTCTTCCTCTTCCTCTTCATTTTTATTTTTAGAGACAGGGTCTTGCTATGTTGCCCAGGCTGTACTTGAACTCCTGGGTTCAAGCAAATCATCCTGCCTCAGCTTCCTAAGTAGCTTGGGACTATAGGCTTGCTCATGCCCAGCAAAAGTCAATCTCTTGAATTTGCATTCTTTTGAATCTCTTAGTTATGGCATAAATCCTACTATTTAGTAGGATTTATTCTAGGTCTGGACTCCAGTCATGTGATTTGGAGTTATTTTCTCAGCTTTAGCAATACAGAAATTGAATAGTATGGTATGTTCAAGCTTTGCTTGTTATTAATTTTGTTTGTAGAAATACACTGGGCACAATTTGTGCTGGGGCTCCTGATCTAGTTCTCTTGAGGTGTGTTCAGTAATATCTAATACTCACTTTTCTTCAGAGATTCTCATTTTTAACATTGAAAAGAAATGGCCTTGTCTGAAAAACTTTTGCTTGTGAAGCATATGGAAAAGCATTTAGGAATAAATGACTACTGCTTCTGCTGTTTTGGCAACGGGTTAGTGTGATAACACAGAGATTAACAACATGTTGGATAAACATTGGTAAAGCCCAGCTGTAAACTTTTAGGGCATGGTTTTGGAACTTCACATTCATTTCGCTTTTTCTGTGGGGTATCTGCTTTGTGAGGTGGTACCTACAAGTTCAGAGCTTGTAGAACAAGGCCTTGATCAGCTGCTGTGATGGCCAGGTCACAGCTGCAGCTTCATTTTTCATCCTCCAGGGTCTTGTTAATCTTCTTCAGTGCTTAACCGAGGGTAATTCCATTGAAATGGGTTGGAGTTCCCTTAGGATTAAAACTCCTATGTGTATCAGTCTGCTGTCTTTAGTCTATTTCATTGCCTTTCCTCTCTTCTGAGCAGATATTGGATCTAAGCTTCTAGGTGAAGAAGCAATAAACACTCATAAGATGAAAAGTATAACTTGGAGGAAGAAACCCCAGGGAAAGGTTTTATCACCAGGTAAATGGACAGATCACACGAGATCTTTAATTCCCATGCCTGTACAAGCTTCCGTAAATGAAACATTTTGCAGGGAGGACCAGACTGACCAGTAGCACTCAGAAGAGAAGGCTGTACCTCCATCCTGTGGGTGACTGGGGACCACCACACACGGGAGGCTGGGTGCTGAGGAGTGAGTGTTTGGAGGAATATCCTCCTAACTAGCTTCTCAGTGGACTCAGATGTATAAAAAGAAAAAGTTGCCAAGGAATGTACTTGTTTTCCCAGATTGTCCTAGGGTACATTACATTAGCCTAAAACGGCAACTCTCTATCTTTCTAGTGTAATAATAATAGCTGTGCTGTTTGCTTGACTCTGATTTCTACCCTTAAAACCCTCCCACTCAGTGTACGTATAGCAGAATCTTCTTACAGTGTAACCAATAAGATTATAGGATTTATATTAATACATTAGTCTAATGGTGACCCTAAAAGCACTGAACATTGAAAGTATGATCCAATAGGATAACCCAGTAACGTGAGCATTTGTCCTGTGTCCCAACACCAGCATCACAAAGCGACTCAGCCATAGTCACTCTTCAAATAAAAACAAATATAATTCATCCTGCGGAGCTGTGTGTGAGAATTTTACATTATATAAATTGATGGTACCCCTCAGTATAAACAGCACAATCTTTGTAGGCACAGCCTTGGGTTTAAGCCTCACACTGGTCACTTTCTTAACTCTGGCAAGGTAATTAACCCTATCCAAATCAGAGCTTTCCATCCAGTGCACCATGAAGGGTTTACAGATGTGCTGAGAGACTGGTCCTCTCAGTTCTTGAGGAGGTACTTGCTGTGATATGAAAAAGACTAGAAACATCGTCATCATCTCAGTTTCTTCATCTGTCAGTCATAGTTGTATTTTTATCATGGGGTTGCTATAAGAATTAAATATAGATCTCTGCAAGGTGTTCAGTACAACACTTAGTAAGTGATTACCAAATGACAGCATGTCTAGTCCATACAGTCCCCGGCCAACCATTCACTTTAGCCAGCATTTGAAAAATGTCTGAAAGAGAATTACTTCCAAACTACTGCACACAGAGAATCCTGAAAGTCGTGAGCAAGACCATCCAACAAGTAATTCCTATCCAGGAAAGTCAGGCCATCCTAGATTTAATATAATGATGGCCATTGGAACAAATTCTAGCTTTGCCTGCCAACTTGCTCTTTAAGCATCCTTCTTTCACGGTAAGTAGCTAGAAAAGTATGAATGGTTCAGTTCCCTATTCCACTGAAAATAAAATGATTTCCTCAAATTTGAGAGCTGTTACAATTTATTTCCAATATACAATAGTACCCCTGGTCCACAGGGGAGACATTCCAAGACCCCCATTGGATGCCAGAAACCATGGACGGTACCGAATCCCACTGTCATCAATTGGAACACATTTCTGTTCGTGTCTTTCACCCACAAACTTAATGCCTTTTCCATCTTAACTGAGCACTTATCACACACTGTGGCCATAACTTTTGCAGTTTGACGTGTGATAGCAAAACTAGCATGAATTTGTTTTTCCCTCTTCCCAATTTCATGGATAGATTTATTCTTACTGTAGATTTTAGCAACCTTAGTATACATTTTTTTTTTTTTTTTCTAGAATCAAGAACTTCCACTTTTTCACTTAGCCAAACTTTATGTGCGGTTTCTCTCTGGTGTATCTGAGAGCATCACCAATGCTCTGGTGATTGCCAGCATCACTACTCCTGTACTTTAGAACCATTATTAAGTAAAATAAGGGGTACTTGAACACAAGCACTGTGGTACTGCAACAGTCAATCCAATAACTGTGACAGCTGCTGACTAATGGACAGGTGGCATCTATAGTGTGGATACACTGGACAAAGGGAGGATTCGCTTCCCTGGGCCCAGTGGAGTTGGACAGTGCAAGATTTCATAATTCTACTCAGAATAGTGCACAATTTAAAACTGATGAATTGTTTATTTCTGGAATTTTCCATAGAATATTTTTGGACCATGGTTGACTGAGGATAATTAAAACTACAGAATGCGAAACCATTAATAAGGGGGAATCAGGGCCCAGATTATTATTTGTCCTCATTCAGCTGGGTCTTGATGAGCTATTGTTTTATTTTGTTTTACCTCTGGGGACCCTGGGCACAGTTCCCTATTCTGTGCCTACTCTGGGGACACGTATATTAGGGTCAGAGGTGGCAAGACCGTCTGTAAAAGGAAATTGAAAAGACATTTAAAAACCTAAAGGAAGATTAGTGATTTCCCAGAGAAACTCAATAGCAGATGTTACTAGAATCAAGAACCATTGCTCTCATGCCTGGAAAACCTGTTTCCAAAATGTTCCCTTTTGCTGCCAAGGGATCAGCTGCTCTAGTAGCTCAGCATCTTGGCAACAGTGGGAAGAGGACAGAGGTGAAGAATCTCTGGGCTTATTAGACATGACCTTAGAGAACACTCATGTGGCAAAGCAGAGAATGAACCTACAGTGGGTGCAGGATGTTTGAAAGCAACACACTATGAAAATGTTTCATATTTAAAAAACAAAGTAACAAGCATGTAAAACGCTACCTTCTCTCCTAAACCAAATCAGCTGTTTGGATGTAAAAAATAATAACCAAATATTACATACACTTAGTTTTTTAAAAGGAGTTTGCTGGGAAGCTATTAACGAAATAGAAATTAAGGAAGTCTTACTCAAGCTGAGTTTTGTTTTTGCAACTGCAGAACACACTCCCATGTCTGGAGTAGTGTCTGAGAGCATAGAAATGGGAATCTGAAAACTGGGTTTCCAATAACTGCTTTGCAAATTTTTAGCTCCATGACCCTGGGTAGGACAATCTTGATGCATCATTCCACACCTGTAAAATTATTATTTATAAGGTTCAAGAGTCTATGGCATGAAATTCAGAGACTCAGGGGTCCAATAAAGAGATTATGCATGAAAAGATCTGGCCCAGTGCCTGGTATGCAGTAGGCGTGCCATGAGGTAGCCTCCTGGTGTGTGTGTAAAGCACATAGCCCCAAGATTTCAGGGCTGAGTGGAGCCTTATGGATTATTCCATATTTTCTATTTGTCTTTGTATGTTTCCATTCGGATCCATTGTGCATTGATTTTAAAGATTAAACTTTCATAAAATAACCTCATTTTCTGCATTTCTAAGCTATTGGGGGTAGATAGGACCTTCAATGAAGCCCCAAAGTCCAAATATATGTGCTTACCACGGTCACAGCGCTACTATGTGGCAGATAAATTGTCTGTTTAGTTGTCTATGTCCCTTGACAAAGAATTTCTTGACATACAGGGACTCCCACTTTTTGAGCTCTGTATCTCCAGGACCTAGCACAACATCTGATGCAAAGCAGTGGCTCGATATGTTTATTGTTGTCATTGACCATTGAAACATACAAAAAAATGTAGTCTGATTGAATTGAATTTAGACTTATGTGAAGAAATAATAAGTTACCAGAAGAGTGGTGTCCTGGTTAAAATGGGACACATAAGGGCAAGCACTTGCCATTGTCACCCAGTCCTTTGGGGTAATCAACATCCTTAGCCCACCGTTTCTCATCATGGTCACAAGAGGAATGCAATCTCTGAGGGGTACTCTACCTATTGTCCTGGGCCTACCTATCCACAAATCTATTCCTGCACCTTTCCCAGAAGGCTAACCCCTGCAGGCTACACTCTCAGTCTCCCTTGTCAACTGACTTCTAAAAGGAGAAATTGGCGCTTAACATGACACACGCTCTGCTGTCCTCTTTTTGACTTCCTCCTTAAGGACCATGGAAAAGATTTACTCCTCCCAGATCCATTTTTGTATGATAATTAAAGGGCCCTTGTAGCAAATGGACTAAGAGCTTCCCAGGTCCAGCTCAATACCCCTTCCTTCCAAAAGATCACCCTATTCCTGCCTGGCCTCAGTGGTTACTCTCTGGTCTGAACACACATAGCAGTTCGAGTTCCTAATTCATGTTTAATACTTGAAATCTACTACCTTGCATTGCCATTTATCTTTTTTGTAGGCCTTTCATTTTCAACTAGACTATAAGAGAGTAGACTCCATTAACTACATGTTTTGTATCCTCTACGCCTAGCATACAATAGGTACTGAAAATACCAGTTTTTTATAATGGTACTGATGAAAAAAATTACCATTCCTACTGGATGTTTTTAGCCATGGGAAGGCTGTGCCTAATGGACTTTGAAGTTAACCCCAGCCTGAATTCTGATTCTTCCACCATATTTGATATTTAACTTGGGACAAATTCTTTCCATTGCTTCTTTGAAAATGGGAGCAATATTCTCTTAGGATTATTTGGATAAAATGTATTAACTTCAGACTGATTAGCACCTGGGTAACAATCCCAACTGGAAGTTATGGTGATCCTGATGACAATAATAATACTTGAGGGGCTGTTGCATAATATCCTGACCAACATTTCATCCCAAATTTCCACTGTAGGAAGTAGAAACCAGACGTGCCAAAACATTTTAAAATAGCTATTTTACTGAAGTGATTTCATGTTTATAGAAAACCAGCCCACAATAGAAATCAGCCCCTCGCTGACGGTTCGTGGTCATTTGATGAATGGCCCGTCATCATAAAATAAGCAGGGAGGCTGGCTGGGAGGCACGCCACAACCATTTTATTGGAATGACTTGGTTGTCACTGCATCCCCACACCCATCTCTCTCCAACAGCACAGTTTTGAGTGATTGAAGTTAGTTTGGGCAAGAATTCCAGACAGGGAAAAGCAAATAAGTGTGTCAGGAGGTCAAATGAGAAGAATAAGCCAGAGATGGAGGAAGAAATGCGGAGCTGATAATTGAAAGACAATGGATGTGGGGGTGGGTTACAGCAACACAGTGGGAGGGGGATCCAGACCCCGAGTTTTCTCAGGCATCTGAGCAAGACCCAGGGTTACAACTTATCTTACAAGATCTATGAAGCATGGATTTCAAAATATTTGGGCCACCCAGTATGGAATTTCGGCAAATGGCACTGTTGAATAAAGCCATTGACAAATTACTTTCCTTTCTTTTCCTTCACTGGCAGGACCTTCTGTTTATGCCTCCTGAGATGCAAAACTGGAAGGAGTAAATTTGCTGACAAGTATCCATGTGCAGGGACACTTGATGGAATTTTTATCATGCAAAAATAGTCTCGGATGATGGGTTGAGAGATTGCCAGGAATGTCTGGAATCTAACCCTCAGTTGAGCATATAGAGGTTTCATTTTAAGGTGGTGTCAAGGACAAGAACTTATAAAACTAAGCTGTATTGATTTTTTTTTCTTTGCAAATATTTGAATTTTGTAATAGGCATTCATTCCCAGCATAGTCTTAACTAAATAGGAGGCTGGAAATCTGTGACGTACTGGACCAAGGTTAGGTTTTAAGGGTAGGATTTTTTTAGTTAGACAGCTAACACTAGAGGTTTATACAAGATCATAATTTTAATCCCTCCATGCCCCTGTTGTCTCATCTGTAAAATAAATATAATAATCATCATCCCAAAGGTTGTAAGAATTAAAGCAAATTATAAAGGAAGTAACCCCTGGCCTTAGGAGACCCTCAAAGTTTAAATGTTGTTTTTCTTTTCCCTTCTTTCTCTTATTTCAACCTCATTCCTATCCAACCCCAGGAATTTTCTCTGATTTTCTGTGTATCTGACAGAAACAGCCTTTGCTGAACTTATAAATAATGCAGGCAAGGCTGGGCGTGATGGCTCACGCCTGTAATCCCAGCACTTTGGGAGGCTGAGGTGGGCGGTTCACCCGAGGTCAGGAGTTTGAGACCAGCCTGGCAAACATGGTGAAACCCCAGCTCTACTAAAAATACAAAAATTACCCAGGTGCGGTGGCAGGAGCCTGTAATCCCAGCTGCTTGGGAGGCTGAGGCAGGAGAATCTTTTGAACCCGGGAGGCAGAGGTTGCAGTGAGCCAAGATCGCACCACCGTACTGCAGCCTGGGTGACAGAGTGAGACTCCATCTCAAAATAATAATAATAATGCAAGCAACATGAAGTAGAAAAGGGAGTGAGCCATGTAGCTACTGAGAGGGAGGTATTTCAAAGAAAGAGCTCATCAAGTGCAAAGATCACACAGTAGATGTATACGTGGACATTTCAGAAAATATCAAGGAAGCCAGGGTGGCGGAAGGAGACCAATCCCGAGGAAGTATGGTAGGAGAAGAGGTCTAGGAGATCCAGAGGGGCAGAGTGTATGATTGCCCCTATACGGCCTTGAAGGCCAGTAAAAGTACTTGAGTTTTTACTCTAAGTGGGTTGGGGAGCTGCTAGTGGTTCTAAGCTGATGAGTTATGTGTTTTGAAATGATTCTCCTGACTGCTATGTTGAGAATATGCTATAGGGCAAGGATGTGGAATGAGGAGGAGAGGGGCACATAGGCAGAAGCAGGGACACCAGTTAGGATCTCACTAAATAACCCAGGCAGGAGGTCAGAGTAGGTCAGTAGCAGTAGAGGTCATGAGAAGTCATTAGAAAAGGTAGAGCAATTTAGGCTTTGCTGATGGGTTCAATATATAATGTGAGAGAGATCTCTTTAAGATTTTTGGTGCCATGAAGGTGCTTTTTTGTGCAGGTAGTTGTTAAATTGGTGCCCTTGCAGGGGGCATTGGGGGACGATGGGTGGAGCCTTCTATTCTGCCATCTTGCTACACCCCAAGTCAGCAGTGTTTTTTTCGGGCATGATAAATTGAGTATTCTAAAGGTGATTATAGTGATGGTTCTACAACTCTGTGAATATCCCAAAAGCCATTGAATTGTACATTTTATCTTATTTTATTTTTGAGAATGAGTCTCCCTCTGTTGCCCAGGCTGGAGGGCAGTGGCATGATCTCTGCTCACAGCAACCTCTGCCTCCCAGATTCAAGTAATTCTCCTGCCTCAGCCTCCTGAGTAGCTGGGATTACAGGCATGTGCCACCACTCCCAACTAATTTTCATATTTTTAGTAGAGACAGGGTTTCACCATGTTGGCCAGGCTGGTCTCGAACTCCTGACCTCAGGTGATCTGCCTGCCTCAGCCTTCCAAAGCGCTGGGATTACAGGAGTGAGCCACTGCGCCCAGCCTGAATTGTACATTTTAAAAGGGTAAACTTTATGGTATGTAAATTACACCTCAATAAAGCTGTTGAAAAAAAAAAAAGGAGGAGATGGTCAGAGAGTGAGATGCTTAAAATTGAGAGTAGGGAAGATATCCACATTGGCAATGACAAGAGCTAGAGTCTGACCATGGAAGTTGAGTAGCCAAGATGGCTTGGAGGAGGAGTCAAAGAAGACAGAGGCCCAGGTACTGGAAGAACATCTGTGAGGATGTGGGTGTCACTGAGAATGGTGGCAAGAGTCATGTTGGTGAGAGGTCTGACAGTGAGCTGGGGGGAAATCTTCACCAAGTCAGGAGTGATCTGAGGGTTTGCAGATGGCTACAACAAGGAAGCATGGCAGGTGGGAATCTGATAGCAAGATGTTCCAACTGGGTGTGGTTAGAAAAAAATGTTCTGGAATTTGAGTATTGGTGAAGGACTTAAAAATTCTTTAAGTATTAAGGGCCTATTGTACTTTTCCTTAATTAATTAATTCATTCATGCAACATGTATTTGTTCTTTTGGGGACACCATTATCTACTCATTTGGTCATATCTGCAGATGCTCCCAAACGTGGTGGAGCTGGCTTTTGATGGTCAGAGTCCCAGATTCTGTTATAATAATCTCCGTTCAATGAGTTCCCCCAGGACCTATTACCCACTAGTACAGTGGAGGGTTGTTCTGATCAGTATGCAACCTTTCCTTGATCACTGTCATCATATTGGCCATCATTATTCAGTTTCACTAATGTAGTCTATGGCATTATGTTTCTTAAGCAGTAGGGAGCTGCCTGTTTTGGAATTAGATGGAAGAATGGGTGATAAGCTTTGTCTTTGGACAGATCTGCGTTTAAATCTTAGCTCTGCTATTTATAACTTCATAACTTTGGGAAACTTAATCTCGCTGAGTCTTAGTTTCTTATCTACAAAATATCTACCTCATAAGTGTTGGTGACAATTAAATAACGTATGTGTGTCAAACTCCTAACAGATAATAGGCACAACCAGAGATGTTAGTTCTCTTTTCTTCCCCTTGTTTTCCTTCCTTCACCTTTATGTTAATGTTGCTTCTGCTGTTTTATTTCCAGCTTCTATCATGTCCAGGGTCTGGCATTTGATCAGAAGCTTTCCTCTAGGGATGGTTGAAATTACCAAGCCGGCTTCCAGATTAGCATAGAGTCACTCTGATTGTTTACTTAGTGTGCCATGTTATGCTTCTCAAGGTGTTTTGTAAAATGTTTCTAATCTTACTCTTTAATACTGTGAGGTATATAAGCGAGGCATTAGTATGCCTAATTTATGGGAGAGAATATAAGGTACTGAAAGTAACTAACATTTATTGGGCATTTATTAAATATCATTTTTCTAAATGTTTTACATACAGTAACTAACTTAATCCTCACAGCAATCCTATGAAATAGGTATTATTAACTTTGTCTCACAGGAAGGGAAACAGGCACAGAGAGGTTAAATAATGTGTTGAGGGTCGCATAACTTCTAAGCATGGGAGCCGGATTTGAACCCAGGCAGTCTGGTTACAAAACTTAACCAATATATGGCCTCTAATATAAGACAAGTAAACAAATTGTGTGGAGCTTGTAAGTGAAGAAATCCTTTTGCCAGTTACTGTTCAGGTATCTTTCTGGCCTCTGAGATGGAGTTTCGCTCTTTCACCCAGGCTGGAGTGCAGTGGCGCGATCTCAGCTCACTGCAACCTCTGCCTTCAAGCCATTCTCCTGCCTCAGCCTTCTGAGTAGCTGGTATTACAGGGGTGCATCACCACACCTGGCTAATTTTTGTATTTTTAGCAAAGACAGGTTTCGCCATGTTGGCCCAGCTGGTCTTGAGCTCCTGACCTCAGGTGATCCACCCACCTCAGCCTCCCAAAATGTTGGGATTACAGGCGTGAGCCACAGCGCCCAGCCTGGCCTCTGGAATCTCATGGAGATGGAAAATATTGGTAGCTCACAGTGATAACTAATAGAATACTATTGTTATCTTCAACAGGAGTAGGCCTTCCATACCTCCTGCATGAGTTTTATTACCCTGTTTCCTTCTATCTCAGCCACCCCTGAGAAATGTTTTGCTGAGACAAACAAGACAGTCCCTCTGAGATAGTAGCAATAATTGCCACTCTTGTCCTATTTTAGTCCTGCTTGTTGCAAGCCAAGTTCTAATATTAAAGCCAGTACTACAAAATTATAAACACTCTCAGTATCATAAGTCTAAACACATAGGGGAAGCTTTGGAAAACTTCAGGAAACAAGTAATTCATGAGGTCAAAATCAATCTCATAATGATCAAGTAGATTTTTTTCTTTGGAAGCAGAAGAATATCTGGCCTAAGATCGAACCATTGGGCACTCATGAAACTTAACTTTAGAACAGTGGAACTATCTAGTCAGTCACATTGTGGATTATTTACTAAGTGCTAGAAATCTCATAGTTAAAACATTTCATCAGGAGTAGATAATCAAATATTTAAAATATGAAGAGATTTGTTTTTTTTCTTCTTGCTGGCACTGATTTAGATTCTAACCACTAGAATTTCTCCCAGACCAGGAGTAGGGAAAAAAACAGAAGAGAAAACTAAAGCCTAACTATTTTAGTATGTTAATAACTTTGATATGAATCTGATGAAGAAAGAGTTGAAAATTGCTAGCTAAAATGAGATAGGGCATGTGTGTGTCTATGTGTATATTTAACTATTGTCCTGTGAGTCCTATTCCTATTTGAATTGGCAATAAAAAGTGGGCTTACCTTATATACTTATAAAATGCATGCAATGCATATGCAATTTGTTTATTTATTTACTTTCCAAAGACTTAGTCTCTCCACTGATGTTAGTTACTGAAAAGAAGTTCTCTTTTCCTTATTTGTAAAACGTTTTACATATTCATCCCCTGTATGTATGTTATAATAGATGTTCTACACAGATATGCATATTGCACATACATATTATGTTTCCGTGAATAAATACAGCAGAATTTCACTCTAAGGGATGAAAAGATTATGACTTAAACATAAACTGGAGCAATTCAAAGGATCTTTCTTAAGAACATGGAATAAACATGCTAACTAAGATGGCTGAAATTATTTAAGGAATTAGGTAAAATATACATAAATTCCTTTACATTTAAAGAAAATTTTTAAAATTAAATAAAATATAAATGAATGCCTTAGGCTTTGATCTGAATGCACCAGAAAAAGGGGATTGGGGCATGGCTGGGGGCCAGCTAGACTTGGCCTCTTGCTCTCTGAATGGCCCTGGTTCATCCCCTCTTTGAAGTTGAGTAGAGTTCACTGGGCTGAGGCACACTATAGTGGCAGGAGCTCGGGGTATTCATGAGAGGGAAAAAAGTTGCACTGCACTTTCTGAGAAGGCCAGGATTCACACATGTGGGCACAGACACACACACACACACACACACACACCCCAACCAGGAAATGGAGAGTTTTGCCCTTGTCACAGAATAGGCATTCTCATGGCCCCTCCGCACATTTCAAGAGACTTTGAGAAACTGGTTTGGGGCTGGAACTGTTTCCCATGCCTCTTTCTAAGATCTGAGAGACCAGTGCCCAATTTAGGAGAGTTCAAACACCAGGAACACAAAAGACTCAATTTGGAGTGCAGCAGCCTCTTGTCTGTCAATCCTGTTTGCTGAACCTGCTCCTCCTTCAGTGTCCTAAAACGGGATGGAGCAGAGGAAGGACTGGGAATAAGGATAGGAGGCCTCTATGATGGTGCTCATTCTCCTTGCATAAAGAGGAGATGTTACTTCTTTTGAGGATGTGTGATTTCGTTTCCTACCTCCCCCTACAAACCATCGTGATGAGGAGGAGGATGAGGACAGTGATAAAGGCCAACAGCATTTATTGATCCCTGACTGTTGGGTATTATTCTAAGCTTTACATTCATCACCATAATCTACTTTCATTCTCTGAACAGTCCCCAGCAGTAGGTGCCATTATCCTCACCTTCCCTGTTTCTCAGGAAAATAAACTGAAGCTTAGAGGAAAGAATTAACTTGCTTAAGGTCACACAGCTAGTAAGTGATTATGGTAGATAGAATAATCCACAGAGATGTCCACATCCTAGTCGCTGTGACTACGTTGTGTTATGTGCCATGGGAAATAAAGATTACAGATGGAATTAAGGTTGTTAATCAGCTGACCTCTAGATTGGGGAGATTCTCCTGGATTATCTTATCGGGCCAAATATAGTCACAAAGATCCTCATAAATGAAAGAAGCAGTAGAGTCAGTGTTAAAATGGCGCAGAGTGAGAGAGACTTGACGGCCATTGCTGACTTTGAAGATGAAAGAAGCCATAAGCCAGGTCTGTGGAAGGCTCTGGAAGCTAGAAAAGGAAAGGAAACCAATTCTCCCCTGGAATCTCCAGAAAAGAACACAGCTAGCTGACACCTTGGTTTTAGCCTAGTAAGTCCCATTTTGCACTTCTGACCTCCAGAACTGTAAAATACTAAATTTGTGTTGCTTTAAGCCACTAAGTTTGCAGTGATTTGTTACAGCAACCAGAGGAAACTAATATAGTGGTAAAGCTGAGGCCTGAAGTCTGGCCCTAGACCTTTTGGTGTGGAGCTGTGCCTTGCTCCTTACAGTGCAGGCCTTGGTAGAAAGGAATAGACCACTCTGCCGAACAGCTCCACCAGACAGGCCCATGCCTAAGAGACATCAAACAGATCATGAACACTCCAGAAATGGCAGACATTCTGTCCTCATCCAGCCAGGGAATGGTGGGGTGGGGTGAGCAAGTTCTCTTCAAAACACTGAATCCTTGGGACCATGGTATTCCCCCACTGATCACTTTCATTCTGTCTGGTCCTTCAGGGAGGTAACAGACTAGTTGGGGGCACAGTCAAGGTAAACCAGATAAGTACCTTACCGTGGGATAGTGCTATGATAGAGTTTATGGAAAAGCATAGGAGAGGCATGCTACCAGTCTCAGGGGCTTCAGGATGGCTCCTTGGGAAGGTGATCACTGAACTGAGTCTTGAAAGGTGAGTTTGGGGGTTGTGAGGCTGAGGGTGGTAGAGGAGGAAGCTGCACCTGGAAAGTCCTGGAGGTATACGAGAGTGTGGCTTACCCAAAAGTTGCACATGGATGTCATAGGACTAATTTATTTTTTATTTGTTTGTTTCATACTATCACTGGTAAGACAATATTTGTATCAGTCAGAAGAGACCAAGTTAGGCTACAGTAACAAACAACCCCAAATCTCCTGGCTTAAACCACAGGTTTATTTCTTGCTCATTCTACATGTCCATGGTGCGTCTGCAGGGCAGCAGCTCATTTTAGTTTCCCAGTGACCCTAGCTGACAGAGCAGTCATCATCTCAAACATTGTCAGTCACCATGCCAGAGGGAAAGGAAACTCGAAAGGATCTCTGCCTGGAGATGACATGTTTTTTCTGCTCAAAATATACTGACAAGAAATTGTTTCATGACTCTACCCAGCTGCAAGGGTCCCAGCCTAGAACTCAGTGAAAAAGAGCATTTCCTCTGCAGCCAAGGTAGAGAGCCAGGAATACTTGTTGAACAGAATTAATGACCACCACTGTGTCTGTTAGCCATTTAGCATGCGACACTGTTCAACCAAACACCAAACAATTTAGAAAGACTGGTATCCACCTTCTTAGACTTCTTACTAGCCACTAGTGCCCTAAGTCTTCTCTAATCATGAATTTCAATACCATTATCCTCGCTGTTCTACAATGACTTCTGTTTTTATACTACGCACCCATGACTTTTCTAAGAAAGCGTGTTTCCAGTTTGCTTTTGCCATCAAGAAGCTTAGAGTCAAATTTGCACTATAGTACATTCCAGGTAGCCCTTATTATCTGCAAACAGTTGGTACCAGAAAAAGTCTGTCTAAGGGAATCCACTGTAAAACGGAGCAAAATACGATGTTAGATAATGCAGAGTTGAAAAACAAAACAAATGAGTATGAAAATAAGTTTACTTAATTTTACTTTTAAAACACTTACATCACATTGCAACCATGTGCTAATTCTCAGCATGAAAAATTAACCTTGTTGACTTTTTGGGTCCTAGCTTCCTCAAAAAATTTTAAGATAACTCAATGGCTTATTCTTTTTTTGTTGTTGTTTTGTTTTTGGACACATAGTCTCACTCTGTGGCCCAGGCTGGAGTACAGTGGCACAATCTTGACTCACTGCAGCCTCTAGCTCCCAGGTTCAAGCGATCCTCCTGCCTCAGCCCCCTGGCCTTTTGGTTTTTGTTTTTTTATTTTTTTTTTTTTTTTGTATTTTCTTGTATTTTTAGTAAAGATAGAGTTTCACCATGTTGGCCAGGCTGGTGTTGAACTTCTGGCCTCAAGTGATCTGCCCACATCAGTCTCCCAAAGTGCTAGGATTACAGGCGTGAGCCACTGCACCTGGCCGGCTTATTCTTTATATGTTGACTCTTTTGAGAGATATTCTAGTTAACTATGCAATGGATTTGCATTCTATTTGCTAGTTGTATTGGTTGTTTGCAATCCCACAGCCAGCTAGACTGCACAGATGTTGATGGAACAGCAGGAGATTGGAGCTGGTGCTAAACTGCAGAAGCTGTTAGAGTGGGGCCTTGTTTTATAGCTGGTCTCTTCACTAGTGAATATTTCTGAGTTAGGAAGACTTTGCCTCCCTCTGAAACCCTGTAACTGTGGAGACCTGGATAATAAATATCTAGATAGAGAATGAGAATCACCGTGTGTGGAATGCATTTCTTGGAATTAATCTTGTCTTTGGCTTTTATTTTATTACTTTTTTCCTTTTTTTCAGATTCCCTCAACTATTTTCTTTATTTTTTTGTATTTTTAAGGAGTTGCCTCAGATCTTTTGTAAGAGGAGGCAGGGTATAAACACACAATGGACATGAATATTGACTACTCAACTTTTTAATTACCCCCAAACTTGTTTTTTCAGAATCAGCCACCTTGAGGGAGATGGGGGTCTGTGAACTTTTCTTAAGGCACTGAGCAGAGTTGAGTGGCTGAAGATGCTTCATTGAAGCTTGATGTTTATCCTACACTTGTGGTCGGCTCCTTCCTCCCAGGGAGCTGTAAATCAAGAACTGTGGGTGTTTCTTGATTTTCCGGGGCTGCAGATCATTTGGATGGTCCACAGGGTGTCACTGGGTAACTTCCTGCTCTGGGACCTCTCTCTGAAATGGAAACTTCCCTCCAAAGGAGAGACTGTCTCCTATTTCATTAATAAATCAAGTTAACTCTGGTTCTTTGACTTGAAGAAAATAACCTATCTCCTCCCCTTGGCAAATTTCTTCCTCTTGGTCTCATGCATGCTGTTGCTAACACATGTATTCTTGTGGTGGAAACAGTAGAATAATATTAAACCTTTAAAATAAAGCCACAAAACCCTGCAATTCATGAAACAAACCTCTATGGAGTCTTTGCTCTTTGTAAGGGACTTTCCGTGTTTGTTCATGCAATCCTCACACCAACCCTGTGTGGTTAGTCTTATTGTTCCGATATTTAGTTGAAGGAGATGGATGCTCAAAGAAGATGCAAATTTCGCCCAAGATCATTTAGTATTGGAAGTGGGATTTATACCCATGCTGGTCTGACTCCAGAGCTGCCCATCTTTATACACCTCACCAGTGCCTCACCTCTTTTCTTATGCTTCCCAGCCAGGTTATAAAACTTGGAAAAGAACAGCATAACCTCCTATCTAAAAAATAACAAAAGAAAGTCATTCTGTAATTTCTAAATAATACTAAGTGTTGCAGATGTATTTTAATTTAAATAAAACTATGGAATTTTCCCTGATGGTCATCTTAAGTGTGAGAAACACACATTTTCACTTGTCAGGGTCGTCTCATTGTAACACAGAGCAAACAACATTATCTGTATTTTAAAGATGAGAGACCCATCCAGGGTCCTACAGATAAAAGGGCCACAGTTGGGATTAGAGCACAGGATTCCTGACTCCTAACCCAGTTTACTTTCTTCTACTACAATACACCCCATTTATGACCCCAAAAAGGAATGTTCAACAGTATAAACGTAATGATTTAGGATGAGATGAGAGGTAGGTGGGAAGAACAGGAGGAATCAGCTCTGTACCCTGTGGCACTCATTGCAACCCATGGAAATGTTTCTCTGTTTTAAAGTCCAGCATTTAGTTCTGGGTTCCAAAACAATGCTGATTCATTTCATAGAACCTGAGAACCAGAGAAGGATCCTGGGAGGAACTTTTATTTATTTGACTTTATTTCATTGCCCTCACTTTATGTTCTATTCAAAACCAAGAATGCCCACTGGGTTGTGAGTAATGACAATTTCCAGAGAATAGAAAATAATGCCCAAATAGCTTTGAGAGATTCTTGATGTCTTTTGTTATCCACTTGCCTTTTTATCTTTTTATATTTTGCTCATTGCTTTCATACAATTATCGTACTTATAGAGAGCATATTTTTCCTCAAACTACCAACTTCACAAACAGCAAATGATTTGTAGGTTATGTTGCATCAACTGTGAGTGACTGAAGTGCCCCTCCCTCCCATACCCCTGCCTTTATCTTTATCCAGGAATGAAAGTAGCCAGGAAAGGCAAAGAAATCATTCAAGAATTTAAACATAAAATGCTGGTGAAATTCAGCTGTGGTAGACTTCTACCGGATGAGTTTAATGTTAATTAAAACTCCAAGTGGAATTGTATGTAAATGAATCATTCCATGTTCAGTTTTACGTAGCAGGGTCAGCTCCCTGCTCCACTGGCAGTGTGTGCCAGCTCTTTTTCTCATGTGTAAGCTGTGAATGCTGTTGAGCCTGTAAACCACTATAATAGGTTCAGAGACTTTAGGATCCCTGAAAGAGAAGGATCAGAATACAGCAGTGTTGAGTGTCAGGTTTCTCAGGCACTTGAAGAATTAGGCAGGACAAGTGAAGTGTTGCTTTAGGGACAACTATCTGGGAGATTCTCAGAAGCAGCAGGCTGGAGATTGTGGTCTTTGAGGTTAGAGTCTTCAATTCTAATCCCAGCTCTATTGTTTTACTGACTGTGCAACATGGAGCCAGTCATTTTCTTCTTCTGAGCCTTGGTATTCTCATTTCTATAAAAAGACAATTATAATAACCTTATTGTGTTGTTGTGACAATTAGTTTGATGCAATAAAGTTACTGGAACACGAGAAGCCCTCAACAACTGGTTGCAATTATGATGATAATTAATTTATCCATGCAATAAATAGTGGGCACTGCTATGTGCCCCACACTGTTCTGGGCACTGGGGATACAGCAGTAAACAAGACAGACACAAATCTCCGCCCTCATGGGGCTGACATTCCAGTAGAGGACAGACAATAAGCAAGATACGTTAAGTAAAGAATAGAGTTCATGGCCAGGCGTGGTGGCTCAAGCCTGTAATCCCTGCACTTTGGGAGGCTGAAGTGGGTGGATCACTTGAGGTCAGAAGTTCGAGACCAGCCTGGCCAACGTGGTGAAACCTTGTCTCTACTAAAGATACAAAAATTAGCTGGGTGTGGTAGCGTGCGCCTGTAGTCCCAGCTACTTGAGATACTGAGGCAGGAGAATCGTTTGAACCCGGGAGGCAGAGGTTGCAGTGACCTGAGATCCTATCACTGCACTCCAGCCTGGGTGACAGTGCGAGGCCCTGTCACAAAACACACACACACACACACACACACACACATACACACACACACACGTCATGAATTAACTGTTAATGAGAAAATAAGAATGGGAAGGAAGATAAGTAGTATTAGGGGAGGCTGAAATTTTAAAGGGGTAGCTAGGAAAGGCCTCCTCTGGAAGCCGAATTTGTTTAAAGACCTGGAGGAGTTAAGGGAAAAAGTCAAATGGTTCCCTGGGGGAAAAGCATTCCAGGTTGAAGGAACAGCAAGTCCAAGGCTCCTGAAGGAGGACAGTGCCTGCCATGCTCCCTGTGCCTCTGGAAGGTCAGGGGCTGGTATTGAGTGATCCAGTGGAGAGCACTAAGAAGTGGAGCAGCAGGGAGGTCAAATCCAGCAGGGCCTTTGGTACAGAGGGAGGACTGTGGTTTCTTTTCTGAGTGTGACAAGGAGGGTCACAGGGAGGGCACAAACCCTGGAGAAGCACAAAACAGGACCAATCCCCATAATGGCAGCTCCACCCTTTCTCATTTACATTGGGTTAGAGGGGTGAAGCATAAGGAAAAAAGACAGGCCTGGCTTTCTGTGCCTCCAAGCACCACATCAAGCTGTGACATAGGCATCCAACACTCTCCCTTTGTGCCTACACCTGTATTTTTGAATGTACTCTCGTCACAGTGTATATCACCGTGCTGTTCTTCAAAGTCAGTTTCCCCAGTATTTGTTCAATAAATGTTTACTGATCACTCATTACGTGCAGGCACTAGGTTAGGTGCTAAATAGTACAGCAACATAAAAGGCTGTAAACAATTCAAAAATCAACCCCTCACATGTCAGAAAAGGAACACTGGGTCATCAAAGCAAAATCAACTTCTCCTATAGGAGTGGGTACATTTAGGATCTGAGAAGGGAAAAAGCGCACTTATGTTCCGGGCTCCAGTGTATGGATACACACCCTCTCCTTAGCTTGTTAGCTTAGGGATTTCCCACCCTGTTGCACACGGTGTGTTATCTGAAGTCATTTAACCTGTTGACAGTCACATTCTTGGAATAAGTAAGTTCCATGCAGGTGAACTTGGACAAACAATGCCAGTAACCTTTTTAGCTGCTGAAGTAATTGGTCCAAAAGTTTAAAATAATAAGCTTCATTTTCCACTGAATCTTGTTGACAGGCATTATCAGCAGGGCTTGGAGTTAGAAGAGTATAAATCTCTTTGATGAATAGTTCAAAAAATTATTGTTAAACTTTTTGTAAACAAAGTTTTTTTTTAGTCATAATAATGGTTTTCAGATAAATTTTGTAGCTAACTGATAAGATGTATGCATTTAGTTAGCCTCAGTACATTGAAATCAAGTGTGTTGTTACCAGTGCATCAACAAACACACCTCAGTATCTTAATTTATCATTTGTGATAATAAATGGAGAGAATACCGTAGATTAAGGTAATTCACAGCCTTGTTCTAGCCAATGGCTTCAACCTTCTTTTCTTTTCTTTTCTTTTTTTGTGAGATGGCGTCTCGCTGTGTTGCCTGGGCTGGAGTGCAGTGGTGTGATCTCGGCTCACTGCAACCTGTCCCTCCTGGGTTCAAATGATTCTCCTACCTCAGCCTCCTGAGTAGCTGGGATTACAGGCGTGTGCTACCATGCCTGCCTAATTTTTGTAATTTTAGTAGAGACGGGGTTTCACCGTGTTGGTCAGGCTGGTCTCGAACTCCTGACTTTGTGATCTGCCTGCCTTGGCCTCCCAATGTGCTGGGATTACAGGTGTGAGCCACCGCGCCCAGCAATGGCTTCAACTTTCTTGGCAACGAAGTTTATTGTAGGAGTGGCCAACAAATATCACACCCACTGACACTGATGCTACCAAATAGAAAGGTCAGGAAAGGGCCAGCAGCAACAAAGGGAGAGGAGGGGAATGTGAGGGTCCTAAGGAATCCACAGGCTGATGCAGCATCCCTTAATCCAGTTAACTGAAATGAGTTAGACTAAGAGTCTACACTTGGCCTTCAGCTGGCTCAATTCAAGGCTTTCCTTGGACCTACTGGGACTCCACCTTTAAGAGTGGTTCCTCTGGAGGAATCCCAGCACCAGGTAAACTTCCCAGGGCTCCTTTGACTTGCTGGAAATTGCCTGACCTCCAAGGGAGTGTTGTTTAAATGGATCAATTTAAGCACAAAAGGAATCCAGCCTGATTTGTGTGTGTGTGTGTTTTAAGATATTTTTTTTTATCAGTATGGGCTCTCTGAAATGTCCCAGTGAATATGCGTGGTTTTTAAGCACAATGATATGAAATATATTAAAAATATACTAGAATGTAAGCTCTAGGAAAAGAGAGAATACAGTGTTTCCTTCGTTGATATTTTCCCAGCCCTAGAACTATGCCTGCCAATGATAGATGCTTAAAAAATATTTGTAAGATGAATGAAAGAATGAATGTGTTCACCAAGTTTCTGACCTCAAAGAGTTTAGGACCTAGAAGAGCAGATAGGGCACGGTCAGAAATACCTATGACAAAGGTAGTGACTGAGGCTTGTCTCAAGACAGAAACCATTAAGAGGAGAGGGTGAAATAGATTCTGCCTGGGTTGATAAGGAGACATTTCATAATGGAAGAGTATTTGGAGGAAAAACGGAGGAAAAGGAAACAGGAAACTGGAAATATGGGATGGGTCTTCTACAAAAGATCACTGTTAAAGAAAAGTTCCGAAAATCTTCTTTGGTAATAATTAAAACCCCAAGACAACATGAATCCCTGAGAGACAGTATGGAGAGATGTGAGAGTCAAAACATGAAGTAGAGGCCCATCAAATGTTTGACAAATAAGTGCCATTTCAAAAACATCATCCCGGCCGGGCGCGGTGGCTCAAGCCTATAATCCCAGCACTTTGGGAGGCCGAGACGGGTGGATCACGAGGTCAGGAGATCGAGACCATCCTGGCTAACATGGTGAAACCCCGTCTCTACTAAAAAATACAAAAAACTAGCTGGGTGAGGTGGCAGGCGCCTGTAGTCCCAGCTACTCGGGAGGCTGAGGCAGGAGAATGGCATAAACCCGGGAGGCAGAGCTTGCATTGAGCTGAGATCCGGCCACTGCACTCCAGCCCAGGCAATCCAGCGAGACTCCGTCTCAAAAAACAAAAAAAACAAAAACATCATCCCATGACCCAGTGCGGTGGCTCTCATCTGTAATCCCAGAACTTTGGGAGGCTGAAGCAGGAGGTTTGCTTGAGCCCAGGAGTTCAAGACCAGCCTGGGCAACATAGTGAGACTTGTCTCCACAGAAAATAAAAAAATTCCCCAGACATGGTGGCACATGCCTGTGGTCCCAGCTACTCAGGAAGCTGAGGTGGGAGGATTGCTTGGGTCCAGGAGTTTGAGGCTACAGTGAGCTGAGATCGCACCACTGCACTCCAGCTTGGGCAGCAGAGAGAGATTCACTTGGGGGCTAGGATGAATTTTTTTTCGAGACAGGGTCTCCCTCTGTTGCCCAGGTTGGAGTGCAGTGGTGCAGTCTTGGCTCACTGCAACCTCAACCTCCTGGGCCCAAGCGATCCTCCCACCTCAGCCTTCTGAGTAGCTGAGACCACAGGCATTTACCACCACATCTGGCTAATTCTAAAAGTTCAGTGCAAAATGAAGAGACTGTGAGGAACTCTGCAAATACAAAAGGTTATAGAAATAGTTTATAAGAACAGTGAACAACAATGAATCTCTTTATGACAGTCTTCCTCATAATGTTTGCTTTCACATCAAATCAGTCATGAGGACATGATATAAACTATACAAATGAGCTTTCTTGACTTCCTTTTTTAATATAAGAAATCGATTGTTTCCTAGGTCTCATTTTGTTGAAATTGTTGGCAAATAATACTGAGGGGATGCAATTCCACAAACTGCAACGTGAGCAAGACTGTATCTACAGTGTTCATCACTGTACCGCCAGCTTTTAGCACCATATCTAAACACAGTAGAGGCTGTTCATAAATATTTATTCAATGAATGAACCAATATTTTCTGGGTGGGTCCTGTGTGCAAAGCTCTGGAGAGGCATTCTGGGGTAGGAAAGGATGAAGTCATGATTTCTTATGGAGTCTTTTCAAAGACTTCACAGTCCAAGGTGGGGATGGGTGGGACTGTGAGTGGGGAACAGACATAGATATAAAGAGCTTTGCTGAAAGTCAGGGTGTGTAACCACAGCAGCATGTTCAAGCAGTATAAAAATAATAAACTATTAGATGTCACTTTACATTTATGTATTATTTTGTCCGTTTGATTATTCAAAAATGGGAAAAAGAAGAATTACTTCTTAAAGGACAGATTTCAGGGGTGAAGGAGTCTGGTGGGTATTGATGAGGGGCCTGGAAAGAACTTGGCCTCAAACGATGGGTAGTAATTGTAGCTAACCTCTATTGAATAAGCATTATGTGCCAGCACTGTTTAAGCATTTTATTTGCATGAACTCATTTAATCCTCACAATATTCCACGTGATAAATACTATAATTTTACAGAAGAGGAAACTGAGGCACAGCACTTGCTCAAAGTCACATGTCTAGTAAATGACAGAGTCATATAATCTGGCTTCAGAGTACACACTCTTGACCATTATAGTATTTTGTAGTTTCTATTGGTGGTTCAAGAGTGCAGCTACCTTTTTTTTGGGAGAAATCCAGGTAGAAGGAAAGCCTGAGCAGCTAATGTAAAGGTCTTGAGGAGAGAGTGTACTCAGTGTGTATGGAAAATGATGAATTTGCAGCAGGTTGGCAGGGAAGTTTAAGAGGACGAAATGGGTAGAAACGCAGGAGGGAATCACCATCAATACAAGGTGGTTACATACACCATGTTACATTTACACTATAGAATATTATACAACAAATAACCAAGATGTTCTAGTAGAATATTTTATGAACGGAAATAGCTTCATGATTTATGGAAATACTAGCCAGCATTTTTGAAATCTTATGAGAAACCAGAAAATGTGTTTACAATTCCTGTGGTTTACCTCATTAATCCTCACTGCAGTTCTATGCGATGGGTAATATTATTAATCCAACTTTGTAGTTGATGAGTCTGAGGCTTAGAGAAAATAACTTCTTCTTATTTGGTTTACTATTTGAATCCTCAGACTCTTAACCATTTCACTTTAGTGCCTCTCTGTTAAGACATTTGAAGAGATATGGATAGTGTGATATTATTTTTCCAAAAAGAAAATATACATATGAAATTCATAAACCAAACAGTAAACAGTGGTTACCTTTAGAGAGTGACATGGAGGAAGCAGCGGTAAGGCCTTCCCTTTTCCCTTTACATACTTTTTACATTATCTTCATCCTTTATAATGAATTAATATTTAATAATTTAAGTATAAATTAATAAATGTTATTAAGAAATAATTAGTGCATATTGATTTAGTGTATATTTTTAATACTTAAAATAAATCTAGGCTTTAACATTTTTAATTGTTATTTATAAAATAAAAGCTATTTTATATATATTAAAATAATATATATTGGCCGGGCACAGTGGCTCATGCCTGTAATCTCAGCACTTTGCGAGGCCAAGGTGGGAGGATCGCTTGAGCCCAGGAGTTCAAGACCAGCCCAGGCAACACAGCAAAAGCCCATCTCTACAAAAATACAAAAAGTAGCCAGGCCTGTTGGCACATGCCTATAGTCCCAGCTACTCAAAAGGCTGAGATGGGATAATTGCTTGAACCCAGGAGGCTGAGGTTGCAGTGAGCTGAGATTGTGCCACTGCACTCTAGCCCGTGCACCAGAGCAAGAGTCTGTCTCCCAAAATATCTAGATATGTATATAGGTATATCAATTATATAATATACATATATAGATATACCAAGCAATTATATATGTATATAGATATGTCTATATACATATACATTCCTCATTATGTTTGCTATATACATATACATATATGTATATAGATATCTATGCATATATATCTATATATGTATGTAGATATATCTGTATAATATAATTTATGTATGTGATATATGTATATATATAATTGTTTGGTCTTTTTTATGTATCTTGAGACCTATTGAAGATTTTTGAACATGTGGGCAATTCTGGAGAGTAATTACTAAAAAAAGAGAAAATATGAGTGAGGTTTTGTTTACTGAGTTTTTGTTTTTGCTTTCCCCTTTACTTCCCTTTCATTGTCATTGACGTCTATAAGTATCCATTGGCATGTGACCCAGATCGAGCCTTATTTTCCTCTGTTTCCAAAGCATATGATTAATTTCTAACATACTACATTACTAACTTGTTTATTATGTTTATTGTTTGCTTCCCCTCCTCTGCCCATTAACCTAAGCATCAGAAGAACAAAAGGGTTTTGTCTATTTTGTCCAGTTTTATAGCCCAAGCACTTGGAAAAACTTCTGGTGTAAAGCAGGTGTTGAATAACTTTGTTGACTGAATAATAGTGCGGGGTATTTTTGTTTTGTTGTGTTTTTTGAGACAGAGTTTCGCTCTGTCGCCTAGACTGGACTGGAGTGGAGTGCAGTGATGCAATCTCGGCCCACTGCAACCTCCAGTTCCTGGTTTCTTTTTTTGAGACGGAGTCTTGCTCTGTCACCCAGGCTGAAGTGCAGTGGTGTGATCTCGGCTCACTGCAACCTCCACTTCCCAGGTTCAAACAATTTTCCTGCCTCAGCCTCCCGAGTAGCTGGGATTACAGGCGCCGACCACCACACTCAGCTAAGTTTTGTGTTTTTAGTAGAGATGGGGTTTCACCATGTTGGTCAAGCTGGTCTCAAACTCCTGACCTCAGGTGATCCACCCACCTCGGCCTTCCAAAGTGCTAGGATTACAGGCATGAGCCACTGTGCCAGGCCTACCTCCTGGTTTCAAGCGATTCTCCTGCCTCAGCCTCCAAAGTAGCTGGGATTACAGATGTGTGCCACCACACCCAGCTAATTTTTGTATTTTTAGTAGAGACAGTGTTTCACCACATTGCGCAGGGTGGTCTTGGACTCCTGAGCTCAGGCAATCCACCTGCCTCGGCCTGCCAAAGTGTTAGGATTACAGGCGTGAGCCACTGTGCCTAGCCAGTATATTTATTTTTTAAGAGCAAATATTAGGTTCACACACACATGAAAATAAATGGAAAGTACAGATATTTCCCATATATCTGCTGCCCACACATACACACAGCTTCCCCCACTATCAAAATCCTGTACCTGAGTGGTACATTTATTACAACTAATGAACCTACATGGACATCTCATATCACCCATAGTTTATAGTAGGTTCACTCTTGGTGCTGTACATTCTATGGGTTTTGACAAATGCACAAGGACATGTGTCCACCACTGCAATATCGTATAGCATGGTTTCACTGCCCTAAAATACTCTGTGCCACCGTATTCATCCCACCCTTCCCTCTAACCTCAGCCACTGCTGATCTTTTTACTGCTTCCCTAGTTTTGCCTTTTCTAGAATGTCATACACTTGAAATCGTGCAGTATGTAGCCTTTTCAGATTGGCTCCTTTCACTTAGTAATATGCATTTAAGTTTCCTTCATGTTGTTTCATGGTTTGATAGCTCATTTCTTTTCAGTGCTGAATAATATTCCATTGTCTGAATGTACTACCTTATGTATCCAATGAATTATAATTTTAGAACAAGAATAGGGTAAGAGGAGTTCAACTTATTTTTTTTTTGGAGACGGAGTATCGCTCTGTCGCCCAGGCTGGAGTGCAGTGGCGCAATCTCAGCTCACTGTAAGCTCTGCCTCCCGGGTTCACGCCATTCTCCTGCCTCAGCCTCCTGAGTAGCTGGGACTACAGGCGCCTGCCACCACGCCCGGCTAATTTTGTTGTATTTTTAGTAGAGATGGGGTTTCACCGTGTTAGCCGGGATGGTCTTCATCTCTTGACCTCATGATTCACCCGCCTAGGCCTCCCAAAGTGCTGGGATTAAAGGCGTGAGCCACCGCGCCTGGCCAGAGGAACTCAACTTCTAATGCAGGGGTCCCCAACCCCCAATCCAGGGACCATTACTGTGGTCTGTTAGGAACCAGGTTGCATAGTAGGAATGGACGAGTAAGTGAAGCTTCATCTGTATTTACAGCTACTTCCCATCACCTGCATAACTACCTGAGCTCTGCCTCCTGTAAGATCAGTGGCAGCATTAGATTCTCACACGAGCCGGAACCCTATTGTAAATTTCACATGCGAGGGATCTAGACAGCACACTCCTTATGAGAATCTAATGCCTGATGATCTGTCACTGTCTCCCATCACCCCCAGTGGGGCCATCTAGTTGCAGGAAACAAGCTCAGGGCTCCCACTGATTCTACGTTATGCTGAGTTGTATAATTATTTCGTTATATATTGTAATGAAAAAATAATAGAAATAAAGCACACGATAAATGTAATGCGCTTGAACCATGCTGAAACCATCCCTCTACACCCCATCCTTGGAAAAACTGTCTTCCACAAAACTGGTCCCTGGTGCCAAAAAGTTTGGGGACTGTTGTTCTAAAGGAATAAAATAGTTGTCCGGAGTGGACTTTTTGAAGCTATAAGGTAAGGGCTGGGGTGATGTCCTGAGCACCGTGGGATAATGGCCTTTGGATGGAAACTGAGTTCCTTCATTCATTCAGCTGATGTTTATGAGCGCCCTCCCTGGGCAGGCGTAGTGCTGGTGCTTGAGGGTGTGGACACCCAGAGCCAGACCCTGCCTTCTCACAACTTTCCCTCGGGCTGCACGTGCTGGGGTATGGCCCTAGCTGGTCTGTTGGGCTCTGCAGGAGTCCAAGCTGGGCTTGGGATAACCCGACAGACCCCAGGCCAGGGGGAAGCTCACTGGTGGCCGTCGCATCTCTCCCTCCAAGCAGGTTGAAGAAGGGGGCAAAGCAGACACCCTGCGCTCCAAACTGCAGGCTGGGGATGAGGTCGTGCACATCAATGAGGTGACTCTGAGCAGCTCCAGAAAGGAGGCAGTTTCCCTGGTGAAAGGATCCTACAAGACCCTCAGGCTGGGAGTGCGCAGGTAGGTGGCAGACCCCCACCCTGTCCCTCCTACCACCTCACCCCACCTCTTTCCCTACCCTGCCCCACCTCTGGGAAAAGAGCTCGGGGTTGGTAGCTTGGCTTTAATCCTCCGTGTATGGATCCTGCCTTTTTTTTTTCTTCTTCTTCTTCTTTTTTCTTTCCTATCTTGTGGGATGTGGGGAGGAAACGGGGTGAAGACATTTCAGACACTGCTGTCCTTTGAAACACTCATTTCCCAGTAAGTATTGGTTTGTCAGGGATAGACCTCACTGGACTTCCTAAATTTTGGAGCCTGATAAAAAGTGACACTGATCCCAGATGTGGTCAGAGCTCCAATAAGCTTTTTGTCTGGTGGGACTAGAGAAAGCAATTGGCTTGGAACTTTCAGTGGTATTTTGGGAACCACAGCTACACCACAGGGTTCTTCAAAACAGGCAGATTCCCTCTTTTGATGTTTTGTTTTCTGGTCTCAATAGTGGTGGTTCCTCTGTTGGGAAAGTGTTGGGTTGTGTTTGATTTTAATGCCTTAGCGTCAGAAGCTTTGTACTCCCAGGAACCAACTCTGGTGGAGGAAATTATTTATGGAAAGGGAAAGGGAATTGAATTATTTTTTTGATCTCTATTAGTAAGCACTGCCTGAGATATTTTACATATCTTAGCTCATTTAATCTGCACATGAACCCCATGAGATAGCTAATCACTATCCCCATTTTACAAGCAAGAGGTTAAATATGTTACTAGAGGTTGCCAAGCTGATAAGTTGAAAAGCCAGAATAGAATCTAGATTGCCTGATTCTATTTCAAGCTACTTGAGCATCATTATCTTGACCTGCTAAGTGTTAGGCCCAAATATTTTGCGTATTTGAATATTTCTTCCTTAGATTTCAGCTGCCTCACCTAGCAGCTAATGTTACAGTATTTGAGAATGTTCCAGTTGGCTGAGACTTTAGGAGTCATCAATGAAGTCCCACCATTTTCAGGTTGTAGAAAGTAAGCTGATCTTTCATCATGCCACAGATGGTCTCTTAAAGATCCGCATTCATTCATTTCTCAAATGTTTCCTAAGTGAGCCCATGCTCAGGGGAACAGCACCTCCTCCCAGCCACAGAAAACACAGCCATGACTGCGGTCCCACTGTGTCTCCAGGCTCTAGTGACTCTCCTTAGTGTGCTGGGCTGTGTCTGGTCTGTCTTCAGGGCCATCAACAACAGTTGCTTCTCTGGTGGTCACTGACACAGAGTGGCTCAAAGCATAGGCACCGGATTCAGACAGACCCAGGTTCAAATTCCAGGGCTGTCACCTGCTAGCTGTGTGAGCTTGGCCAAATTACTTAACCTCACTGAAGACTCAATATCCTTATCTTTAAATGAGGATTTAAATATATGTATTTATGCCAAAATATGGCAACAATGTAAGTATCCACGGAGGGACAAATGTATAAAGAAAATGTGGTGTGTATATGTTTATGTACACACACACACACACACACACACACACACACACACACACACAATAGGAATATTATCCAGCCATAAAAAAAGAAGGAAATCTTGCCATTTGCAACAATGTAGATGAACCTGGAGGACATTTTGTTAAGTGAAATAAGCCAGGCACAGAACCATAAAAACTGTTTCATCTCACTTATACATGGTGTATAAAAAAGTCAAACTCATAGAAGCAGAGAGTAGAATGGTGTTTGCCAGGGACTGGGGCATGGGGAGATGTTGGTCAAGGGATACAACTTTTAGTCATAAGATGAGTAAGTTCTGGGACTTAAGGTAAAACATGGTGACTATAGTTAGTAATACTGTATTGCTTACTTAAAATTTGCTATGAGAATAGATCTTAAATGTCCTCACTACACACACACACACACACCCACACAGGTAATTGTGTGTTGATTAATTTGATTTTTGATTGTGGTAATCATGATACAGTGTATACAAATATCAAATGATCACATTGTACACTTTGAATATATTCAATTTTTGGCGATCATATTTGGGCAATCCAACACGCTTTACAAAGTGATTGGAAAGATTAGATAAAACACTCTGAGGTAAAAAGAGATGCTGCTGCTATTATTTCTATTATTATTGGCCAACTCTAGGCATAGGCTCATTCCTTGTGGATCCAGATTTGAGTAAAGTAAGCAGTCATCTCAAACATGGGGCTGATATTTCAAACAGATGGGTAGACAGGTTCAGAACCATGGAGCCATTCCTTGTTTCCAGAGAGTGCTGAAGGTTTTGAACTCGCTTTGGCATTGGAACCCAGGGGCCCAGTTTGGGAACACTGGGCATTGATCTGTTGAGTACTAATGGCAGAATCCACACTCCTGATGTGTTTCAACATGACTGCGGTGATAGATTGGCCTCTGGAAAGGGCTGCTCTGTTTCCTGCTATGAAGAATAATCATGGTGGCTTCTGGTAGGCCTTCTAATAGATGGTGATATAAGATTTGAATTACTTCTTCTAGTAGAACCTTTGGAAACAGATAGTCGTGGGGTTGAAATCTGGTCTAGTTATTTGCAAATTGTGTGACTTTGGGCTCTCTAAGCCTCAGTTTCCTCATTTGTGAAATGGAAATAATAATTCCTGCCTTGAAAGGGCATTAGTGAATTAAGTGTAAGTACATAGTAGATATGCAATATTTGATTATTATTATTCTGGATTAGGCTAGAGAGAGACACATGGTAATATGGGGAAGTATTGTCATAATACCATATATGCTGACTCCCTGGTTATCTAGAGGCTCCCCTTTCATTCTCTTGGTGAGTTTACAACCATTTAAGGGCTGCTACCCAGACTTACAGGTCTAGAACTGGTCACGACTGTCTCAGAGCTTGTGGAATTTAGGAGTATTAATTCACAGTATCCAAACTCACAAGAAACGGAAGGATATAAACCAGAATGCTACTACATTGACTCATTTTGAAAAGACAACTATAAGTGGAAAAGTATGCCATATGGACCAAAAATCAGTATACAGTACTTTATCCCTACAAGAAAACTAAATGGGAAGTCTAATTATAGTCAAGAGTTTGCATAGTGCTCTCCAGCTCCATGTGAAGAGAATGGTTCTGTAGGCACCAGTATGTGCTGGGATCCACTCTGATGGCCAGATGGTCCATCTTCCTATTAGGGGCTTGGCTGCCAGGCCGCTGGATATTTACATCCAGGAGCAAGGGCCCTTTCCCCTCTGGTCCCCAGGGAATCATGCTGCCAACTTTCTCCTCTCTGTTTTCATTCTCATCAACACCAAATCCCCTTCCTGATTGACACATTCTTTCTTTAGGTATGCTAATGCAATCGATAAGGTTACTGAGCAGTTCTTGCACTTTCTGCTTCTGGTGTGGGAAACATTTTGTCCCTAAGATGCCTTTTGAATATGTCTTATCTCATCTATTATGTGTTGATTTTTATAGTTGAACTTTAAAAGGGAAAGGAGGATGCCTTTACATCTGACACATGCTTACAGATGGGGATTATCAACAAGCCTCAGGAGACATGGATGGACATTTCTCCCCTACCTTGCAGAGATCCGGGTGGAAGCCTCTTTCCTCTGGATTAATCTGGCTTTGTATTTCGTGGTGCCGTCACTTTCCTGAGAAGTCTTACCTTTATACCCTGGCACACGTCATCATCCTGAGATTCTGTTTCCTTTGATTTATTCATGACAGAGTGACTAAGGACATTTTGTTTATTAGCTTTCTTTTTTTCTATGTGACCTCTATACTTTTAAAAAAGATTGGGGTGACTTCCTGTAAACATAATAGGAAGGAGGGTCTGTTTCATAGATAAATCATTTGTGTAGTCAGAATGTATATTTTGGCAGCCTTGTACCTGCCTCTTTTTCTCTTAAAGTTATTTTGGGTGGGCGAGGGCAGCACCTCATGTCAGGCTTTCACATCCATCATAAAAATGTCAAGAACACAGAGCAGAGTAGTAGTGTTTATATAAGTTTTGGGATTGTCTTACCCAGTGACCAAAAACAATCAAAAGTAGAAACACCTTCTTAAAAGGCTACAGTGACAAGAGAAATGCAAAGCCTCAAGTAGGTTGTGGGTCAAAGACTTTCAAAGATCTGCTGACCCATAAAGAAGGCCGAGTTTAGCTCTCTCCAGGAAGAGGGCGTGAAGGGGGCAGTGTGGATGCTGCAAGAACAGAGCATATGTCTGCTGCTTGATACACGAAGAGTGAAGGTTAACAGCTAGTAGTGGATAAATGGAGAAGAAATGATAAAATAATAAGTGGGTCAGAGAAAAAACATTCCCAAAGGAAAATAAACAGCTCCCAGTTGCAGGAAAACCCTTGTGGAATGCAAGGACAGTGCAAAGGATGTTAATTAGGAAAGCAGACATGGACACAAATGAGAGTCATACTCCAAATCCTCCCTGAAATCAACAGACTTTATCTGGCAGATATGTGTAAAATAGTTGTCCAGGAATCGGGTAACCTTTAAATAGAAACTGACAAAGGAAAGGGTCTTCAGATTTATCATCCCTGAGGGTAATGGAAGGTGCGTTTAGTATAAGGAATGCTCACTGCTGTTTGTAGATCATCTAAAACTTGAATTAAAAAAAAAAAAAATTGGAGGCTATATTTGACCTCCAGAACAGATTGTTGGGGTTAATTGCTGTGTATTCATCTAAACACATATTTTTACCCTGAGTTTAGATGCAGACTCCTATCCTGAATTGGATTATCAGAATGGTCTTAGAATAAATGAATCCTTAATCCCAATTCTGATCTTTTCCCCAATTTCCTTGGCAAATCTAACCTTCCAGCCTTCTGCATTAAGGTGGTATTTATTTTATTTATTTACTTATTTATCTTTCATTAATCAAAAGAAAGCTGGAGGTGCTATTTTTGCCAAATACTATCCTACTTTTAAATTTGTTATACATGTATTTTTTGTGTTTTTACTTGTAGTTGGCAAAGAAAAACTTGAGTATATTTCATTTTAAATATTTTGTACTTTTTTATAAGGCTGTGCAAGCCAGGCAAAAGTCAGAGAGGGTATATGAGATAGTGGTGCCCAGCACTACCAGATCTGAGATGGCCTGGGTTTGAAGTCTCATGGCATAGATACCAGCTCTGTGACCTTGGGCACGTAATTTAATCTGTCTGATTTTTGCCTCACAAAATTGTTGTGAGGATTAAATGAGAACCATGTGGGTATGGTGTTTAGTACAGTTATTAAATTATGAATCTACTGAAAATAAATTGCATATTTGTTAAGTAAATTATCTCTTTGACTAGAGAGATGTTCTAGAGATTAAGTTCCACCTTAATCTCTAGAACATAGCCTATGAAATGGGGCAGTCCTAGTTTAATGGGAAGACTTTGATGGGGAAATTATCTTTCTGGGCATCAGAGAGAGCAGAGGGTGGGGAAAATTGAGCCCCTTTTCAAAGTGGAATCTTACTCCCAAACCTTTCCATCACCTCTGCAAGTTTGATGTAGTCTTTCCCCTTCCCATCAATTTATTCTATGAGTTGATGTATTGGAAGGAAACATTTATATTTTATTTGACTGAATATACGTGTGTTGTAGTAGTAGTAGTAGTAGTAGTAGTAGTAGTAGTAGTAGTAGTAGT